>NC_091459.1:146893927-147022425 GCF_027789765.1 Dendropsophus ebraccatus | reverse complement strand
CTCGATAACACTAAATCCTTAGAAACCTTAAGATGCGTACATGAAGAGATCTTCTTTCAGTCACACATCCCTAGGCCTATGTAGACTCTCAGGCTGCAAAGTGTTACATCTCCAAAATTCCTCCAGTCTGTCCCATCCATATGCCTGTGAGTCCCCTATGGTAAAAATGGGGCCACTTTCTGGCATATGTACAACCCGTCACACCCCTCCAGCCAGAGCCTATGTTTCCTTAAAGGACATCGGCAGTAAGACAGAGCCTGTACCTTCTTTGTTTATGGGCCCTGTGAAATACCCTGTGCCCATTGATTTTACATGAAGACGGTGCTTTTATATAGTATGTACATCCTTAAAGGGGTAGTGCGGCAGTAAACAATTATTGACAGAATAACCCACATTACAAAGTTATACAACTTTGTAATGTATGTTATGTCTGTGAATGGCCCCCTTCCCCGTGTCCCACCACCCCCACCCGTGTACCCGGAAGTGTGGTGCGCTATACATACCTGTCACGTGCCGACTCGTCTCCGATCTTCAGTCTGCGATGTCGTGATCAGACGGCCGGGCCGAATCCCTCCGGGCGTCCTGAGTACCGGCCGCTCTCTTCAGCGTCATCAGATGCTCAGCCGCGATTGGCTGAGCACAGTTTGGCTCAGCCAATCGCGGCTGAGCAGCTGATGACGCGGCAGAGGGCGGCCGGCACTCAGGACGCTCGGAGGGATTCGGCCGAAGACGACATCGCTGACTGAAGATCGGAGACGAGTCGGCACGTGACAGGTATGTATAGCGCACCATACTTCCGGGTACACGGGTGGGGGTGGTGGGACACGGGGAAGGGGGCCATTCACAGACATAACATACATTACAAAGTTGTATAACTTTGTAATGTGTGTTATTCTGTCAATAATTGTTTACCGCCGCACTACCCCTTTAATGTATGACATACCCTACACCTCCCACAATACACTGCACCACAAGTGGCATAGACTGCAAAGGATGCATCTGTCAACATTGTGACATTACTCAAGCAACATGTTTGCAACATATATATACATAGTGGTGTATGTGAACATTAATGGGGTTCACCCTTGCCCCTCTCTGACTTCCTATTACAAACTTTGTAAGTGTGACTACTGAGCCTGTTTCTTGAGCCCTACATGAGGGGAACATCCTTTGCAGATTCCCGTTACCCTGACATGGGCATCCCTGCATTACTGAGCTGCTGATATAGTATGTATATACTTCTCATTAGGGCGCTGCAGAAATTTAGCATACATATTCCACAATACTTCCTTTAGGAAGTAGAGGTGTTGTTTAAGAACCGTAATGGGCTCCTACCTCACCCCTTAAAGGGAAACAATCAGCATAATTGTGCTGATATGGTTCACAGTATAGAGCTACTTTGATGCTGTCCAAGGCTACTAGCCTCGTCTGCAGTGGCAGCTTTACATGGTGCTGATTGGTTCCCTTTTGTTTTTGGCAGTGACAGCTATTACAGATCACCTGGGTGATCCTGGGAGCTGTTTGTGAGGTCGGGTGCAAAGGTAAAGTCTCCTCGCACTCTCATAGTTGAGATCTGTGCGGGGAATTGTGGGAGCTGATATAATAGTTATATGGGTCTTACTGATCCTGCAGGTTATGACTTTTGTGGCCCTGTACAATTGAGGGTGAAATCGATCCAACTACAAAATGGAATATATTGGGGTTCATATCTGATTTCCTGCTGCTGAGGACACAAAGTGGGGGAGGGGGTTTCTTGTTGGCCTTTGGGGTTTCTAAAATTTTTGCTGTCCCTAGGCAGATTTTAACTTCTTAATGGAAACCTCATCTTGTTGTGAGGTCTTGCTTGTACCAATCGCGTTTCAATCACGTTATAAACCATTTACCAATCTGTGGCTTTGCAGAGTTACTTTACACAATCCTGTACTCAGTCGTGTAGGGAAAAATCATGTTTTTTTTTTTGGGGGGGGGGGGACTTCTTGCACTTTAGATTTTTCGTCATGAATATATATATTTTATTTTGTCGCTCACCATCGGTGGCGGTATTTATAATGATATATGAACCAGGATGAAGTGAAAACCCAAAACATCTCAGTATCCCAAACCCTTACAGTAACATTACCAGTTCTGCTCGAGCACCACCCTCATCATGGAGAGACAGGGTGTTCCTTCTAGATCTCTCCAAGGGTTGATCAGTCTTTGTGCGTTGATGACTGTAATGACCCTCAGAGTGAATAACATGCAAGACTTAAGTTCCATAAGTGCAATCTGCTTCTTGTCTCTGAATGGAGAGACACAATCAGACCAAATACTACACACGAATGTTTAGTAGTACCGTATTGGAGGATGACCAGTGTGGCATGCAAGCTTCCAGAATGTACTAGTTCTCCTTGTGGAGATCCAGCCAGTGTAGAGAAAATACTCCTCCAGGAGGAAGAAACTGGTCTCCACTGGTCTTGTGGTAGCTACCCTGTGAGTCAATTACCCGTCGAAAAGCCTTGAAACACTGATTCGTAGACCGCACTATTTCAAAATTTTAGGTGTTCAGGAAGGAAGTGTTAGGGTTCAGTTACATAGCCATATTTTGGTAATATGAAAAAAAAGCATGGTGTAATCAATGTAAAAGCCTTGTGATGGTAGCAGTAAAGGTCTTTGACAAGTGGCAAGGTCTTGCACAAAACTGGGGAGATTCCCATCAACTGAATGTGAAACCCCCCCGATGGGATCTGCTAATATGATGTAGACGCACCAGCTAGGTTCACTCTTGTGTTGGAGTTCTGTTCATGAAGCATCGCAAGTTAGGTTTATTCCACATGACCCAAGTACATGGAAATCCTGCAGAACAAACGGACACCAGACAGAGACCCGATGGACCCTATTGAAGTCAATGAAATCAGTCTAAATCCATTAGTGTGTTCTTGAGCCGACCATCTGGCTTTGTTGGTACAGAACAGATATAGGAGATCGAGGCCATGAACGGAGCGCAACCCAAGTGTGAACCCAGCCTAACATCAACCCATAGACTTGTGACCACTGGGCCTCTAATTTGTGGAGATGATACTCAGGGTTAACGTTTATCGATGGGATAGACCAACAATTCACATACAGGAACTCTGGGTGGGGGCATTGTCTCTGCTTGGAAGCAGGTGGGGCAAGACCCCCAATTCTTTAATGGCTCTTGGCAATCCAATGGTTTTTTTTATATTCGCACTATGTATATGGATATAAAAATGAATTAAGCATATAATAATATATATGAAGTAATATATATATACGTATATATAAGAGAGTCTAGAGTTTATATACAGGGTATTGTGTACGCCATTAGCAAGGTGAAAACCATAGAATCTTTAGGGGAAAAAAATCATTCTACTCAAATGCAATAAGATTTGGATTTGTCAGGGAAGATCCGGCCTGCTGTGATTTGTCGTGTTTTTTAATTTCTTTTGTGAATGTTTTTAAATCGACGTTTTCTGGATAAAGGGACTGTTGTGATCGGACCATAGGGTATGTACAGCGCAGGAAGAGGAAGGAATCCTTTTTAAAAGTTAAAAAAAATACTATTTTTTCAGACTGTAAGAAGAAAAATCATTTATGTAAAAAAGAAAAATAAAATAAAAAAAAAACTATTGTAAGGCTTTGGAGAGTTCTGTACATAGATGTGTATGGAAGTTTATACACTCGGCATATTCTTTATTTTAGAAGATATTTGTAAGAAATTACAAAATAAAAAGTTTAACTTGTTGTGAGCTGCGTGTGCCGTCATTCATTCTTACAAGTTATTAGAAGTCTCTTCCAGACATCAAAGGGTTTTTCCCCGTGAAGATCACCGATACAGATATTGGTGATATAGGAAACCATTGGCCTATCGGTGCGTTTATAGAGTGTGGGAGATAAGGGGCGACCCTGGAGGATACTAACTCCTTTGCAGGTTTTTCTCTTAGTAGTGATGAACAAATTTCCTATAACTCGTTTCCCACCCACTTGTTTAGAATCCTCTGTCCGATTCAAATCAGTCCGTTTTTGTCTGCAACATAATTGCCTCCATTCCCAATTCCCCTGGAAAGTCGTGAATGACGCTGAAGTCTCTTAGGTTGTTTGTTTTTCTATATTATCCTGTGGAGAGTAGGTGTCAGGCTAGTCGTAGTGGCTATTTCCTTCAAAATGAAGCATACCATATGGGAATAAACGTACTAGAAATAGGAGAAAACTAATGTTGTAACTTCAGCTGTAAGGGGTGCAATAAATGATAAGAAACAAGCATTCAGACTACTAAAACAAGAAGGTAGTGGGGAAGCATTGATCAACTATAGACAGAAGAATAGAATGTGTAAAAAACAAAAGAAGCAAAAATTGCAACAGAAAGAAGGATAGCCACAGAAAGTTAAACGAATCCCAAAATGTTCTTCACCTATATAAATAACAAAAGACTTAAAACTGAAAATGTTGGTCCCCTCAAAAATAATCTGGGTGTAATGGTGGAGGGGGAAGAGGAAACGGCCAATCTACTAAATACATTCTTCTCTACTGTATTCACAGAGGAGAATCTCATAACCGAGGACATGACTAGGGACAATGTAAATCCTCTCATAAATCTCACCTGCCTAACACAACAAGAAGTGGGGAGACGCCTTAAAAACATTAAAATCCATAAATCACCAGGCCCAGAAGGTATCCATCCTAGACTTTTGAAAGAATTAAGTACTGTGTTAGAAGGGATCAAAGAGTGATCCTGGAAACTACAGGCCTGTAAGTCTAACATCTATAGTAGGTAAAGTATTTGAGGGGTTTGTAAGAGATGCTATACTGGAGTATCTTTTTTTTTTTTTTTTTTTAAGAATTTATTTAAACATTTTCTCTTTTTTTTTTCCATGAAGAAAAGACAAACAGAAACAAAACCAGGCACAATCCGCCCGTCACATGTTATATAGAGACACAACTGCAGGGAGCTCAACATAATACGGCAAGCCGCAGCTACAGCAGTACAGTAATCAAGGGTAACAGCGAAAGCGTATCTCGAATACCTAAACTGTCAGGCAACAGTAATCCTGATTAATTAGGAAAGGACGGAACAAAAAAAGACTTCACATACACTCAGTATCTTAATAAAAATAATCTTATGACGCAGCACCAGCATGGATTTATGAGGGATCGGTCCTGTCAGACTAATCTGATCGGCTTCTATGAAGAGGTAAGTTATAGACTGGACCTGGGGGAGGCTGTGGACGTTGTGTATCTGGACTTTTCAAAGGCTTTTGATACTGTGCCGCATGAAAGGTTGTTCTATAAAATGAGGATGCTGGAACTCGGGGAAAACGTATGCAAATGGGTAAGTAACTGGTTGTGTGATAGAAAACAGAGGGTGGTCATTGATGGAACATATTCAGATTGGGTTTTAGTTACTATTTTGGTACCACAGGGGTCAGTGTTGGGTCACAGTTACTAGTGGGGTACCACAGGGGTCACTGTTGAGTCCACTTTTTAATATTTTTATTAATGACCTTGTAGAGGGGCTACAGAGTAGAACCTCAGTTTTTGCAGATGATACTAAACTGGGTAAACTAATCAGCACAGAGGAGGATATCATATTACAGAGGGATTTGTATCAAAAGCTTTGCTGAAGTCCAGATAGGCGATATCCACAGCACCACCTTCATCCAGCACTTTTGTGGCATAATCAAAGAAATCAATGAGATTAGTCTGATTCAGATTCCTTACTGTACGAGCAGTGAGACCGTGGAACTCTCTGCCACATGATGTTGTCATGGCCGATTCATTAAATAAGTTCAAGGGAGGGCTGGGTGCTTTTCTAAAAAATATAATATTACAAGTTATGGGCATTAGATTTCCTGTGATACATTAATCCAGGGATTATTCTGATTGCCATTGGAGTTGGGAAGGAATTTCTCCCTGTGATGGGGCGATTGTCGTCTGCCTCATAGGGGATTTTAAAAAAAAGTCACATCTAAAAAATATTCACCCGTTGAATATTGGCGCATGAATAGAACTTAGACCAAAATTAGGCAAAAAATCCAATTCATCTACAAATAGTCAGAAAGTCCTTGGTAAATTTCCCCATCGTGTCTACTCTGAAAACCCTATGAAGTGACCATGGACTTTCTCATCAGTCTTAAAGCTTAGTGGACATCTTTATTTTGTAAACTGTAGACTAGAGGGTTTAACTTGGGTTTGATGGCTGCATAGAAGACAGACGTTATTTTCACAGACACATCAGAAGTAGGGATGAGTGAACCGGCTGAGGTTCGGGTTCGTATGAACCTGAACTATCGGCTTCTGATTCCCGCTGTCTGCCTGCTCCATGCAGTGGGTGGATACAGCCTGAGGACCGCCTAGAAAACTGGGATACAGCCTATGGCTATGGCTGTATCCCAGTTTTCCAGGCAGTCCTCAAGGTTGTATCTACCCTCTCCACGAAGCGGGCAGACAGCGGGAATCGGAAGCCGATAGTTCAGGTTCATACGAACCCAAACCTCAGCCGGTTCACTTATCCCTAATCAGAAGTTCTGGGTCGTGGTTGCATGTACGCAAATATACCCATACCATTAAAAGAAGTCACCACAATGAGGTGTGACGCACACATGGAGAAGGCCTTGCACCTTCCGGACTGAAGTTTCAGGCTGACAATAGAAATTTGCACATAAGAATATAGAATAAGAGATAAAGGTAGAATGAAAAAGAAAATGCAGCCAACCCTTGTAACAATGTTCTCAACAGAGATATCACTACAGGCTAATTCCAACAATGACGGACCTTCACAGAAGAAGTGGTCAATGGTAATGGGTTTACAGAAGCTCAACTGATAGACAAAATATATATCTACAAAGGAAATGATACAACCAGTGACCCAGGAGACGCTGATCATCCAGACACAAGACAGTATTCATGATGGCATTATAATGTAAGGGGTGACAGATAGCCACGTATCTGTCGTAAGCCATAAAAGCCATGAGGATACACTCTGTTTCTGCCATAAGGAGACAGAAGTAAATCTGGAGAAGACATCCAGTAAATGAAATACTCTTGGAGAAAACTGCAATGTTCATCAACATCTTGGGTATGATGATTGAGGTGTAGCGCATGTTCAAGATGGAGAGATTAGAGAGAAAGAAGTACATGGAGACATGAAGACGTCTGTCAACCCTCACGGCCAATATGAGCAGGAGGTTCCCAGCCATGGTAGACACATACACAGTGAGGAACAACATGAACAATGTCCCCTGCAGATTTGGGTTGTTGGACAGACCAAGAAGAATAATTTTGTTTATTGAGGTCTGGCTCTTAAATTCCATACCGGTGATCTCCAAAGACTCCTCCTCATCCAGGAACTCTGGATAAAGATGAGGCAGGAAAGGTGCTTGGAAGAATTTTCATAATCCAGAGTAATCTTACAAAAAATTATAGAAACTAAAATTACTCAACAACCTAAAGAACTCCAAATTAGAGGAAATATTTTAACAGGGTTACAATTTATTGGCTCTAAAACATAAATATGAGTGGGTAACACAAGAGGTCTATGTCTTACAACAAAGAGCTTTGATACAGTTAGAGATTATTAGATATTCGTAAAGGTTTAAAGCTTCACGAGATGCGGCAAGGCGTGGAGGGCACAAGCTAAAAACGTGTTCTTTATGGGGAGGGGATGTTAAGCCAGAACACTTTGCAAGCACTCTGTCGGCGGCTTATCTCTCCCCCCAAAAAAGGGGTCAGGCAGTGGTTTTTCATTACGCTCGATCCCTATCTCCCTTTCCTCTGTCAGTCAAAAGAGCCCAATACACTGTTTACCAATGGCTGAACCTGCCTCGAGTGGTGGGTACGGCTTACAAAAGTATAAGGTGTATGAGGACCTTTCAGAATGTTTGTCTTTATATTCTCATCCAACCATATAGGATTGAGGTGAATAAAGGTTGTTGTTGTACCATTCTCTGGGCTGCATCCATGTTGAAGCAGTCTCATCCAATTTGTGTATGAATCCATCCTTGTAGATTGCGCTGACCCGTACATGCTGATTGTCTCTTCTGCCGCAGATGGGATCTTCTAGTGAGACAATGCGCCATGTTACATGGCTAGATATGTCTGACATTGACTGGAAGAACCTAACTAAGACCTACAAGTAATTTCCTGGTCCCCTAATTCCCCAGACATCTGTGGGGCCACCCGGATGTGGATGCAGTCACCATGGCTCCAGCTACCTGTGACACCTACCAGGCCATTATAGAGTTACCAGCGGCACATCTAGCTGCTGGACACATCGGTACTGTATATAAAATAACTAATCTGATACATGTCAGTAGTAAAAAGCTCATCAAACTAAAAGGCAAATAATAAAAATCTGATCCTGATGTGCAGAATCAATGTGAAGACTTCTGTACTGAATCAAGTCTCATCTTGTAGTTTTTGGTGCAGCTATTTTTGTAGGATGTGAATGTATTTACAATATATTTCTATGGCATACCAGTCCAGTTGTGTTGGGGCTGTAGACTCCATTGCCTATTTGTCAAGTTGGTTTATTGAAGCATTATCCAAGAATATAGACAAGTTACAAAGTAACTGAATCTTAAGTGGTATGAGCTCTAAGCACGCCGCGCTACAATACTGCGACCAGGGCCATCGCATGCCTTACAGTGTTTGCTCTCACGGTGAGACAAGCGATAGCTACATCACAGAATATATATATATATTCAGTGCTTTGTCTTGTGTGTAGGGGAGGGGGGGGCCCTTAAAATTTTTTGCTATGGGGTCCCGTGAAACCTTGCTACGCCCCTGCTATAAGGAGAACTAAAAGAAGACTAAATAGGACTATAAGGACTCAAACATGGAATCTTAAAGGACTGTTTAATGGGGTTACAAAAAAGAACTACTAGAAGACTAAAAAAGTCTCACCTTGTGCCTTAGATGACGGATTTTGTGGTTTTGCATTCTTTGGCTTCTTCTTTGGCCTTTTCTTGTCTTACTTATAAATCATTTCCTTTATTCCCATAAGAAACAATGAGACGTCTCCACCAGAGAATACGCCGGGTCCCCGAAGAATTCTGCATTTACTTCATTGTACAGGTATCAAACAGACTACAAAACCTCGGACACAACCGTCACCATGAAACAAAAAACAAAGGAGCAACAAGAACATTATACAAGAAAAGCCAACCTGTTTCTGTCTGTATGATGCACTCAGAAATCTAGTCCCCCCCCCCCCCCCCCCCCGCAATGGTTCTGCCCTCATTGCACCATAATAAGAAGTGAGAACAGAATGGTAAAAATTTTTTACTAATTTATTGGAGAGGAAAAACTAGAATCTCTAGTCACCATAAGTATTTGGAGCGGTTACTTGACAGTGATTCCGGCCTCCAGTCTTCTTGGCTACGAGGACACAAGGATTTCACCTGGGGATTTTCTGACATTGATGTGAGAAGTGAACGTCGGCTTTGAAGGTGTTTGAGGGCATACCAACACCAAAATGAACTAGGGGCCACACGGGCTGCACCTGTCATGAGGTGAGACAAGCATCTTGCCTCAGACGGCAGATTCTCTGGTCCCTGAAGCTGTGCCAACCTTTGTTCTGTCATTTTAGTTAAGTGAGTCTTACCTAACTAACATGACAAGGCCCAGTTCACCCTCTGCATGTCGGAACCCTAACTAGAGCATGATGCTGCACACGCTGAACTTCATCCTGCCATCTGAGTAGGTGGCAGCGTGACCTAAGTTAGCTTCTTATTATTCTTAGCTTTCTAGTAAGACTCCTGCCTAAGTGACTGGTGCTAATGCATGTTTGGATGGGTGGGCACGTTTGTTTGGATGGGTGGGCACTTGTTTGGATGGATGGGTGGGCACTTGTTTGTTTGGATGGGTGGGCACATGTTTGGATGGGTGGGCACTTGTTTGTTTGGATGGGTGGGCACTTGTTTGGATGGATGGGCACTTGTTTGTTTGGATGGGTGGGCACTTGTTTGGATGGAATTTGCTCAGGCTATGACGTGCAGGATCTGCCTCCTCTGTATTGCAGCCGCTCTTCTTTTGTGGTGCAGTGGTGTCAGACCTCACATAGACATCCCACAGAGCGGACAGGACTCGGAGAATCACTAGCATCAGGGGTCACATTTACTGCTGGTGTATAGATATACATGTGGAATATTCACTGCTGGTATATAGTTATGTATGCAATATGTTCACTGCTGGTATATAGTTATGTATAGGATGTTGTGGGGCTATTTAATACGTCTGTATCATCTGTCTGTATTATCTCTAGGCTTAGGCATGGGTGGAGGGGCATGTCACACCAGTTGCTGCCGCAGGCAGTACAGAAGGCAGAACTGACCACGTTGAGCACCAGACATGTATCTAACACAACTGATCAGTGATCTCATCCATTCTTTGTATAAATCCATCCCTGCAGATTACGTACACCTATACATGCAGAGTATCTCCCCTGGAGCAGATGGGATCCTCCAGCAAGAAAATTAAACATGTCACATGGCTACAAAATTGTCCAAAATTGGAAGAGCAGGACCATTTCCCAGTACTACCCTGCCTCCTAATTCAATAGACCTGAACCCAGTTGAGTATCTGTGGGACTTCTATGGTGGTGTTGGCTCTATGGGCCCTGCCAGATGCAGTCAGCATGGCTTCAGATACCTGTGACACCTACTAGGACCTTACTGAGCCACTCCATGCCCATCAAGCTGCTGTCCATGCTGCACATGTCGATTACTCTGGATATTAATTATTAATAATAATGTGGAAATGTTATGGAAAGCCAGATAATCGAAAGGAAGCCATGAGAACACAGAGAACATACAACTCCAAGCAGATGTGTTACGGCAATGAGCCAATGCATATAGCCGTAATGGCCTCAAAGCACTGTCAGGTACTGTATGTAAAGAAATATTCTTCTCTAGAAGCACTGCTTTCTTATACCTCCTGTATACACTCACCGGCCACTTTATTAGGTACACCCTGCTAGTAACGGGTTGGACCCCCTTTTGCCTTCAGAACTGCCTCAATTCTTGGTGGCATAGATACAACAAGGTGCTGGAAGCTTCCTCAGAGATTTTGGTCCATATTGACATGATGGCATCACACAGTTGCCGCAGATTTGTCGGCTGCACATCCATGATGCCAATCTCCCGTTCCACCACATCCCAAAGATGCTCTATTGGATTGAGATCTGTTGACTGTGGAGGCCATTGGAGTACAGTGAACTCATTGTCATGTTCAAGAAACCAGTCTGAGATGATTCTAGCTTTATGACATGGCGCATTATCCTGCTGAAAGTAGCCATCAGATGTTGGGTACATTGTGGTCATAAAGGGATGGACATGGTCAGCAACAATACTCAGGTAGGCTGTGGCGTTGCAACAATGCTCAATTGGTACCAAAGGGCCCAAAGAGTGCCAAGAAAATATTCCCCACACCATGACACCACCACCACCAGCCTGAACCGTTGATACAAGGCAGGATGGATCCATGCTTTCATGTTGTTGACGTCAAATTCTGACCCTACCATCCGAATGTCGCAGCAGAAATCGAGACTCATCAGACCAGGCAAAGTTTTTCCAATCTTCTACTGTCCAATTTCGATGAGCTTGTGCAAATTGTAGCCTCAGTTTCCTGTTCTTAGCTGAGCGGAGTGGCACCCGGTGTGGTCTTCTGCTGCTGTAGCCCATCTGCCTCAAAGTTGGCCGTACTGTGCGTTCAGAGATGCTCTTCTGCCTACCTTGGTTGTAACGGTTGGCTATTTGAGTCACTGTTGCCTTTCTATCAGCTCGAACCAGTCTGCCCATTCTCCTCTGACCTCTGGCATCAACAAGGCATTTCCGCCCACAGAACTGCCGCTCACTGGATGTTTTTTCTTTTTCGGACCATTCTCTGTAAACCCTAGAGATGGTTGTGTGTGAAAATCCCAGTAGATCAGCAGTTTCTGAAATACTCAGACCAGCCCTTCTGGCACCAACAACCATGCCACGTTCAAAGGCACTCAAATCACCTTTCTTCCCCATACTGATGCTGGGTTTGAACTGTTGCCACCATGTGATTGGCTGATTAGAAATTAAGTGGTAACGTGCAGTTGGACAGGTGTACCTAATAAAGTGTCAGGTGAGTGTATATGTCATTCAATGGAGCAAATCTGTAAAAAAAAAAATGTGCATGGAGTTATGGTAGAAAGCTCCTATACCACTACGGAAGTATTATAATGGCACTGTACAGAATGGAACCTTGACACAATGATATACGTGATTACTTAGAATCTGGTCCAGGACCCCAATGCTGAAAGGTGACATGCTAACCGCTGTGCTGCACCAGAACCTCTTTCTCCTGCTCCAGAACCTCTTTATCCTGCTCCAGAACCTCTCTTTCCTGCACCAGAACCTCTTTCTCCTGCTCCAAAACCTCTTTCTCCTGCACCAGAACCTTTTTTCTCTTCTTCATGTTCCGAGTAGATTAAAGAGTTTAACATGGGTGTGATGATCGTATAAAAGACAGCTATCATTTTACTAGACACATCAGAAGTTCTGTGTCTTGGTTGCATGTATGTGAATATATTCGTCTCGTAATAAAGATTCACTGTGATGAGGTGTGATATGCAGGTGGAGAAGGCCTTGTCCCTTCCAGACTTGATTTTCAGGATGACCAGGAAAATCTGCACATAAGAATATAGAATAGGTGATAAAGGTACAAGAAGCAAGATGATGCCCCCAACCAATGTGACAATGTAAATAACTGGGATGTTGTGGTGTCTCACCATGGGTGTTCCTTATACGGCACCTGTCGCAAAAGCCCTTCACTCAGAGTCAGGTGGTGATGGAGGTATTTATTGGTTTCACCACCAGTATGTCAGTATTTTGTATGTGAACTTGTATCTCTTGCACAGCTGTAGTGGCCCAATAGAGATACTTCTTTTTCTTCTACTTATCCTTATGCTTCTTTCTCTGCACACTTTTTTTCCCCACCACTTAAAGGGGCTGTTACACACCCTTGTAGAAAGTAGTCACTTGGTGAGAGGAAGTGTAGAGTTTTAGTTTTCCTCTGATTCTCTGGGGAGGAGGACACATACAGAGTAGGCATCGATGCTGAAGTTAGCCAGGGCCTGGCTCTGCCAGAACCCCTGTCCTGGACAGTCCAGTGTGGTCTAGTGAGTAAAAACACAAGTGTATGGAGCAACCAGAGACTTTTAGTTTTTATAGTCTAACTATCTACACCATGCAGTGTTAGACCCTAAAAGGAGGATAAGCCCACGCTGAGAACCCCCTATACAGTGCAGGGCAGTATCCTAGGACAGAGGAACTGACCCGGATAGAGCAAAGGTACCATAACAAAGGTCTACGTAGTCTCGCAGCACGGGTGACACCAGATAATTTCGGACACTTAGCTACTCCTAGATAACCAAGACTGGGGCTTGTGTCACCCTGGTAGGATGGGTACCCCGACACTGCAGGGAAGAAGGTGGTCAGTGACAGTACAGTCGAAACAGAGGCACAAGTATCTCACAAGTATCACTCAAAGTTCCAGCAGAGCACATTACTACCCTGGGTTGGCACCCTCACCACAGACTCCTCTTCTCTCTACTGCTCAACGCTAAGTTACACCAGTACCGCTATATCTACCTCTATTCTACATCAGCACTTAAAGTATCTCCCAGCACAGTTCCAGTGAAACACCAGTCTGTACCAAAAGAAGTTATTTACTCCCAAAGTATCTGTATTACCAGAGACTGTTCAGTAAAGCCATTATATTTTTTCTGCTGGGACTCAGTCATCTCTTCCTCTGCACCAGCACCTACACACATCTGCACATACACACCTTGGGTCATTTTTTCCTTTTTTTGGGTGGCAGTACCGACAGTCCGGGTGGGTTATCTCCCCACTGCGGACCACCGTGACAGGGGCACAAGGGACCCATCATAGCCCGGCAGGTCACCGACCATTTAGGGACATAAACCTGCCATATATAAAGCAGGTACCAACATCGCACCTGTGTGCTGAACTAGCACTGGCGTCACCACAATAACATCAATAGCTGTACTCCATAGAATTGGTGTCACAGTTAGCTCAACTACTGGCCGAGTACCACAATGTCACTGCAGGCTAATTGTAGCAATGACGGACCTTCACAGAAGAAGTTGATGTCTTCTGGGGTATCTCCATTAGATTGGTGTCTTAAGGGGTATCTCTGTTAGGTCGTGTCTTCTGGGGTGTGTCTATTAGGCCAGTGTCTTCTGGGGTGTCCCCATTAGGTCGGTGTCTTCTATAGAATCTCCGTTAGGTTGGTGTCTTCTGGGGTATCTCTGTTAGGTCAGTGTTTTCTGGGGTGTCTCCATTAGGTCGGTGTCTTCTATAGAATCTCCGTTAGGTTGGTGTCTTCTGGGGTATCTCTGTTAGGTCGGTGTTTTCTGGGGTGTCTCCATTAGCTCAGTGTCTTCTGGGGTGTCTCTGTTAGGTTGGTGTCTTCATTAGCTCAGTGTCTTTTGGGCCTCAGTGTCTTTGGGTCTGCTGGCCTCACGGGCGAATTTTCCTACTGCCCAACACTGAGAGCAACCCTTACAGCAACAATAACACCAACACCTATGCTATTCACCATGGTTACTCATATACCCCTCTCAGGGGGTGGAGCTGGGCCTTCTACAGACCCCTTCCACATACCATGATCCCCCTGTGTGTTCCTGTTTCTTGGACATGGCCGTGGTCACTGACCCAGTAGGAGGCATTTCCCATCACACATACAGTCTAACTCTATTACCCCCCTGTTTACTATACCCAGTATACTTACGGGCTGCTGATGTGAATTGAAGCCTAAAACCGGACACTAGAACATTCTATCCCTTTTACCTGTCTGTACATTGATTATAGATTATATGACAAGGTTCCAATATTTCCTACCCCATGAACCTGGGAGAATGTCTCATCACAATTCCTACAACATAACTCTATGGTATATCCCATCACTGGTCACATGATCTCATCACATTTCCTCAGTTGGTTTACATACAATCCCACAGATTGGGGAGTAACTTTGGTTGAACAGTTTAGGGAGACATTTCGGCTGGTGTGTGTGTGTTTCTGTGTCTGTATACCAGTGGAGTCACCATTTGTACGCAGCACGCTTTACATCGGTTTGGCTTGGTCCTATGGCCACATTGGTCAGTGACTGAAGATCGGTTACTATTAATGGCCTTGTGACAAGGATACGTGACCATGGAACGTCATGTCATGTACAAGGATATGTAGATCCTGGACAGTGGCTCTAATGTTTACATGGCTCAGAAGTAATAAAGTTTGCAATACTCTTAATAAAAATCTGAAAGTTGGGTTAGCATGGCCTCTTGTGGCAAATACCAACTTGTCCACGTTAAAAATAATAGAGCACCTTTTACTGATTCAGCTCTATTGAGAGGGTAGAGCTGGCTGGTCTGGTTGGATTTTTGGTGCCCCACAAGACAAAGTTGTGGCACAATATGGGGGTCACAAATTCAGAACCTCATCTAACTTAGCGTCGTATTAGACAAAGTGACTTTTAACGATTAACGATCACAAACAAGATCGTTCACCATATTACACAGAACGATATTTGTTAGTTATTGTGATTGTTACCGTTGTCACTACGATTGATTACTCCGTCTGATCAATGATGATTTTGGTGTCAGCACCAGATGAACCATGAACGATTTCTCGTTGGTCGTTTGATCGTTGCTGCATTTACACAAAACGATTATTGTTTAACCCCTTCAACACCAAGCCTATTTGCACCTAAAAGACCAGGCTCATTTTTCAAAATCTGACCTGTCTCACTTCATGCGCTTATAGCTCAGTGATGCTTTAACGTATGTTAGCGATTCTGAGATTGTTTTTTCGTCACATATGGCACTTTATATTAGTGGCAAAATTTGGTCACTACTTTGTGTGTTTTTTGTGAAAAACATCAAAATATCATGAAAAATTTTAAAAATTTGCATTTTATGAACTTTGAAATTCTCTGCTTCTAAAAAAAGAAAGTCGTAGCACATAAATTAGTTACTAAGTCACATAACCGATATGTCCTCTTTATTCTGGCTTCATTTCATAAACATATTTTACTTTTTTAGGGTGTTACGGGGCTTAGAAATTTATCAGCAAATTACCACATTTTCGTGAAAGTTTCCAAAACTGATTTTTTTTAGGGACCAGTTCTTATTTTAAGTTGATTTAGGAGGTTTGTATACTGGAAACCCCCATAAGTGACCCCATTTTGGAAACTAGACACCTTAAAGAATTAATCTAGGGGTATAATGAGCATTTTAACCCTACAGGGGCTGGAGGAAAGTATTCACCATTAGGCCGTAAAAAAATTAAAAATTAAAATTTTCCAATTATATATACGTTTAGATTAAAGTTTCTCATTTTCAAAAGGAACATGAGAGAAAAAGCACCCCAAAATTTGTAACGCAGGTTCTCTTGAGTACCTCATATGTGGGCGTAAACCACTGTATGGGCACACAGCGTGGCTCAGAAGAAAGGGAGCGCCAATTAGCTTTTCCATTGCAGATTTTGCTGAAGAAGTTTCCGAGCGCCAGGTGCATTTGCAGAGCCCCTGTAGTGTCAGCAGAGAGAAAAAAACCCATAAGTCACCCCATTTTGGAAAGTGCACCCCTCAAAGAATTCATCTTGGGGTAGGATGAGCATTTTGACCCCACAGGTGTTAGAGGAAAGTATTCAAAATTAGACAGTAAAAATGAAAAACTCTAATTTTTTCCAATAATATGTTCGTTTAGTTTGAAATTTCTCAATTTCACGAGGAACAAGAGAAAAAAAGTACCCCAAAATTTGTAACGCAGGTTCTCCTGAGTAAAAAGGTACCTCATATGTGGGCATAAACCACTGTATGGGGACACAGCAGGGCTCAGAAGGAAAGGAGCGCCAATTAGCTTTTTCAATGCAGATTTTGCTGAAGAAGTTTCTGAGCGCCAGGTGTGTTTGCAGAGCCCCTGTAGTGCCAGCGGAGTAAAATCTCGCCATAAGTCACCCCATTTTGGAAAGTGCACCCCTCAAAGAATTCATTTTGGGGTGTGGTGAGCATTTTGACCCCACAGGTATTAGAGGAAAGTATTCAAAAGTAGACAGTAAAAATGAAAAACTCGAATTTTTCCAATAATATGTTCCTTTAGTTTGAAATTACTCAATTTCACGAGGAACAGGAGAGAAAATTCACCCCAAAATCTGTAATGCAGGTTCTCCTGAGTAGAACGATACCCCAGATGTGGGCATAAATCACTGTATGGGCACACAGCCAAGCTCAGAAGGGAAGGAGCGCCAATTAGCATTTTCAGTGCAGATTTTTCTGAAGAAGTTTCTGAGTGCCAGGTGCATTTGCAGAGCCCCTGTAATGTCTACAGAATAGAACCCCCCCAAAAGTCACCCCATTTCGGAAAGTACACCCCTCAAAGAATTCATCTTGGGGTAGGATGAGCATTTTGGCCCCACAGGTATTAGAGGAAAGTATTCAAAATTGGCCAGTAAAAATGAAAAACTAGAATTTTTCCAATAATATGTTGGTTTAGTTTGAAATTTCTAAATTTCACAAGGAACAGGAGAAAAAAATGTACCCCAAAATCTGTAACGCAGGTTCTCCTGAGTACAACGGTACCCCATATGTGGGCATAAACCACTGTATGGGCACACAGCAGGGCTCAGAAGGGAAGGAGCGCCAATTTGCTGGAGCAAAACCGCAGCTAGTAATAGTTATTAGAATTGCGCAGTTACTAAAATAAAATAAAAAAATTAGATTACAGGTAATGTGGGGTGGTTACGGATAGTCTGGGGTGGTTCCGGGTAATCTAGAGGTGGTTACGGGCAGTCTGAGGTGGTTACGGGTAATCTGGGGTGGATACGGTCAACATGGGGTGGTCACAGGCAACCTGGGGTGGTTAGAGGCAACCTGGGGTGGTTACGGGCAATGTGGGGTGGATACGGACAACCTACTGTGGTTACAGACAATCTGGTATGGTTACAGGCAACCTGCTATGGTTAGAGGCAACGTGGGGTGTTTACGGACAATCTGGGGTGGTTACGGACAATCTGGGGTGGTTATGGACAATCTGGGGTGGTTACAGGCAACCTGGGGTGGTTACAGGCAACCTGGGGTGGTTACGGGCAACGTGGGGTGAATACGGACAACCTGCTGTGGTTACAGACAATCTAGGGTGGTTACAGGCAACCTGCTGTGGTTACGGGCAACGTGGGGGGGTTACGGACAATCTGGGGTGGTTACAGACAATCTGGGGTGGTTACAGACAATCTGGGGCAGTTACAGGCAACCTGCTGTGGTTACGGGCAACGTGGGGGGGTTACGGACAATCTGGGGTGGTTACAGACAATCTGGGGTGGTTACAGACAATCTGGGGCAGTTACAGGCAACCTGCTGTGGTTACGGATAAACTGAAGTGCTAATAGGTAATCTGAGGTGGGTACCTGTAATCTGGCGTGGTTAAGGGCAATCTGGAGGGGGTCACTGGCAATTTGGGGTGGTTAGAGGCAAGGTGCGGTGGTCAGAGGCAAGGTGCGGTGGTCAGATGCAAGGTGCGGTGGTCAGTGGCAACGTGCTGTGGTCAGAGGCGACGTGCGGTGGTCAGAGGACGTGCGGTGGTCAGAGGCGACGTGCGGTGGTCAGAGGCAACCTGTGGTGGTCAGAGGCAACCTGCGGTGGTTGCGTGCAATCTGGGGGGTTACATGTAATCTGGCATGATTACGGGCAACCTGGGGGGGTTACAGACAATCTAGAATTGTTACGGCTAGACTGAAGTGCTTATAGGTAATCTGGGGTGGGTTCATGTAATTTGGGGTGGTGGGCGACTTGGGGGGTGACTTGGGGGGTGGGGGGACATCACTTTTTATCCCCTGTCACCAATCATTCATGGTGACAGGGGATAAAAAGTGCCTGGAGCACATGGCACAAGCGATCAGCGGTATATAGTATATACCGCTGATCGCTTGTACCGGGACCCCACGGGGGGGGGGGGGGGGGTCCCGATGACTGCCCCATGCTCTCTGCTACCATCCCACTCTCATCACAAAGCCCCTGGCAGTCAGGAATGTATATGTACATTCCTACTTCACGGGGCATGTGCAATAGGAACGTATATATACAGATTGCTGACGTGAAGGGGTTAAATTTGAACAATAATTACCATGATTATCACCCTTTGTAATGACTTTTACCTTTACAGTCTGATTGATGGACAGAAGTCAAAAGTAAAAAAAAATCCTAACTTTGTCCTCTCTGGCGAAATACAAACAACTCGTAACTTCTGGTTATAATAAAGAGTGGAGGATCGGATCTTTTTCTTTTTCCATTTTGAATCCTTCAGGGATCTTATTACCTGTGTGTTTTTTATATTGTTAATGGAAATCTCTGGAAACTCATTTATTTTGTGTGGGGAATTGCAGTAATAAACGGGATGTTTTTAGGTCTGAGCCAAAGAGAATATAAGATGGAAGATGGAAACAAAGAATCTTTGCGCTTTGAGAAGTGGCTGCAAATCTTCCATCATCGATAAGTTTTCTGGATATTTAATGTTTTGTCACCAGATTCGCCTACAGTAGACGGGACGCAATCCGGCACATGTTGTTGGTTCCTTCATGAATTTGGATGCATGTAAATGTAAATTTAAAAGAACGAAACAAATCAGTTTAAAGAATACCGAAAATGGCATCAGCATTGTAACTATAACTGTAACTATATTTAATTTTTTAAACAAAAAATAAGAAGGAACTGTAATTACCGAAAATTCGTATAATCTTTACAAATCTATTTTGTACAGAAAAGGAAATGCATTGTAATACTAACCAGCAGTAGACACCAGGCAAACAGAACGGAACATCTGCAGCATCAACGATAGTTCTTACGATTTTCAAATTAAAAACAATTAAATCATTACATTGGCCAAGGAAAGGGGGGGAGGGGATTCCTACAGAGATAATAATAATAAACCTAAAATCACAGCTAACTGGACAAAAACAAGGAAATGGATAATATTAATAATGATGAGAGATTTTGTTTGCCTATAAATATATTTCAAAATAGTTTTCTGTAGTTTAAAAAAACACATTTTAAAAATTTATAATAATTGAAAAAAATATATATATTTTTTGTGTTTTTTTAAAGAAAAAAAAATGATCAGAAATAATATTTAATAAAAAAAAAGTCTTACAAGCAGTACCACATTTGAAAGTTTAGTTTTTTTAAAATTACTTTTCTATTTTCTTAGCCTGAGTCATTTGTTAGGGCGGTGGTGAAGCATTTATAATTTCTTGTATTTTATATATTAATTTAGTAAGTAAAGCTTAAATACACTGAACTGTATAAAAATGTGAATTTAAATATAACATAAAAAATAAATAAAAAGAAAATCATTTATTTAATTTGCATCTCCAAGCATATAGTGTGAGGTCAGGGGCGGAGGATGCAGAGATAATCTCTTTTATGTTACCTATTAGTGTAATAAATAAACAAAATGAAATATATCACAAAGTAGCAAAACATTTAAAGTCTTCTTCTTCTTCTTTTTCTTCTTCTTCTTCTTCTTCTTCTTATTATTATTATTATATGAAATGTTCCCTCAGCCTATATAATAGACAATTAGCTGACCTAAAGTTTGTCTGTGGTCATGTAGACTATGGCTACATTGTACCTCCCTCCCCCTCTGTAGTTGCCCACATTCCATTCCTCCATATTTAATGCCCCCCCCCCCACATTGTGCATCCTGTCACCACTCCTTCCTCCCCTGCAGATGGGGCGGGGCATAACAAGTCTGGCAGTGATTGGTTGATGCTTGGCCACCCAGTGTCAGGGATCTTGTCAGCTGACTGTAACTAGGGCTTATTTTTGGAGTAGGGCTTATATTTCAAGCCGCCTGCAAAATGACGCTAGGACTTATTTTCAGAGAAACCACGGTAGTATATAAATAATCAAGACAACTGCCACAGGAAATCTGGTCTGGATATGAGGGTGGTCTTCTCACAATGGTGGTCTTTGGGGGAAGGGGGGGAGGGGATTTCACTAAACAAATTATACTCCTGAAATTATTGGCAAGTCCCAAACTTGTGGAGTCCATTTGCCTCCGGTAAGACATAAAGGACCATGAGATTCCATTTTGAAATCACAACTGCCTTAAATGTTGACTTATTTTAATCTTATTGTGTTTGGATTTGGATTTTGTTATTTCTGGCAGTAAGATTTATCCAGTTAAAGTAAATATGAACAATGTATCAGCATTTCATATAGTGGGTATACTAAATCTTCAACAGTCATTCACTTCTCTCTTTGTAGTTTAATGGTTTAAAAATTAGATAACTAGTTTGACTTGATGTTTAGAAAATTAGGCTTGGCTGTCACTGAATTGTTTGATTTTTGTGGATCAGCAAGTAATTTTAAATAAAAAATTTATAATTTAATAAAATAAATTAAATTTAAAAAGTCAAAAATTTATAATTTTTTTTTGCTATAAATTGAGACTTTTAACTGGCCAAAATGGACAGGCAGCTTGCTAACAAGACCAATGAATTTCTCCTCCTTGGACTATCAGAAAATCCAAAGATACAAGTGATTTTATTCCAGATATTTTTGTTATTCTACATGTCGACAGTTTTTGGGAATTTTTTGCTCATTGTGGCAGTGAGGATAGACAGTCGTCTGCACAACTCCATGTACTTCTTTCTTTCGAATCTCTCCATCCTGGACATCTGCTACACCTCAATCATTGTACCCAAGATGTTAGTGAACATCGCCATCTCTTCCAGAAACATCTCCTTTGCCGGTTGCCTACTTCAGGTTTACTTCTACCTTTTCATGGGGGAAACAGAGTGTATCCTGTTGGCCTTCATGGCTTATGACCGATATGTGGCTATCTGTAACCCCTTACATTATAATGTGATCATGAACACGGTGTCTTGTGTCCGGATGATTAGCGTCTCCTGGGTCACTGGTTGTATAATTTCCTCCATTGATATATACTTTGTATATCAGTTGAGGTTCTGTGGACCTGTCACCATTGACCACTTCTTCTGTGAAGCTCCGTCATTGTTACAGCTAGCCTGCAGTGACATCTCTGCTAATAACATTGTAACAATGGTCGGAAGCTCCATATTACTCATCATTCCCGTATGTCTCATTCTGTTTTCTTACTTTAAAATTTTTTTAGTTCTTGTTAAAATTGGCTCTGGGAGATACAAGGCCTTCTCCACGTGCGTGTCACACCTCATCGTGGTCATCGTCTTTTATGGGACAGCTACATTCATGTACATGAAGCCACGGTATTCATCTACGGAGGTCACCGACAAGATGGTGTCTGTTTTTTACACAGTTGTTACCCCTATGTTAAACCCTTTGATTTACAGTCTGAGAAATAAGGACGTACAACGAGCCCTCAGACGGATGACAAAATATCTCACTTCTCCGTTATAACTTAATGTTACCGATGCATTCAAGGTCTTTTTTAAGGAAAGATTATTCTGATTCATGTTAGTTCTACGCTTTATGATATCCCAATCCAAAGGGGGTTCAGAGCCTGTCTAGTCCAACGTTTTATGTGCTTCATTCTCAACCTGAGAACTGAGGAGGTCCATCTGGAGTTGTCAGTGGTCTTGGTCCTTGTTGAGTAGATTTGAGCACTTTGCTTGGCCAAGCATACATGTGATCTCAATAGATAGATGGGAGAAGCCAGTGCCTGATACCCAGCTGCTTATCTCTCCAAGAATAAAAAGGGTTTCCAACATCTGTTGGGGACCAAGAGTGGGGAGGCCCCCACCAGCATATTGGATGGTTGGCCAAGAGTGGGGAGGCCCCCACCAGCATATTGGATGGTTGGCCAAGAGTGGGGAGGCCCCCACCAGCATATTGGATGGTTGGCCAAGAGTGGGGAGACCCCCACCAGCATATTGGATAGTTGGCCAAGAGTGGGGAGGCTCCTACCAGCATATTGGATGGTTGGCCAAGAGTGGGGAGGCCCCCACCGGTATATTGGATGGTTGGCCAGTCCCACATTAACCTAATGTGTATGAAAAACGTAACTGCCATGTAGGACCAGTTCACCAATGATGTAACGTACCGTATGGTGTTATGTTTAATATTAAATGTCAGTGTAAACTTCAAACGCTCCATAATCCTCTTCCGGCAAAACTGTGGCTGCCAAATATATATTTACTCCAATGTTTTGTGCCAAATAGTGGTTTTATAGGAATATTCTGGAGTTTGTATCAGGAACTGTCCAGAGCAGCAGAAAATCCCTGTAGAAAATCTCTCCTGCTCTGGACAGTTCCTGACATGGACAGAGGTGGCCGCAGAGAGCACTGTGTCAGACTGGAAAGAATCCATTACTTCCTGCAAGACATACAGCAACTGATAAATACTGGAAGAGTGGGGATTTTTACATAAAAGTAATTTATAGATCTGTAGAACTTTCTGAAAACATTTTTTTTGTCACCGGAGTACCCCCTTCAGGATATCCACAGGATATGCCTTCCATGTATTAGAGGTGGGGCCCCTCATCTATTGGTGGAATAAGGCTACCATGACTCTTAGTCACCAGTCCATTGGGGGTTAGGGGACCCTTATATTCAGTGACCTTTATAGTCACAATAGGTAGAAGCCCCAGAGGTGTGGAACCTGTGCAGATCTCCCATCCTTAGTAGTGACAAATGTTTTTCATCAGCCACTGAACAATAAAGATGCTCATATACTCTCAATAGCTTAGTGCTCAGTTGGTCCCAATGCCCCATATAAACTGTGTGCATGTGGTTTACACTAAGAAATGAAAGTGTACCACTGCCAGACACCTGTGGTTGGTGCCCTATCTCCAGAGATTAAAAGTGGATCGGCAGTAGAAGGTCAACATGGCCAACATTTCCTTCTGCTGGCACCGTATCAAGGAGTAAGGAGGCCCATCATATGCACACAGTAACTAGATGCTCCTGCTGGAATCAATGGAGTTAACCAGCTGTTCTCTATAAGTAATATGTGTCTTCCACTCTTCCACATTGCTACTGCCAGGACTGCGGGTACAACCTATGGCCACATCTACTATGGCTGTTGGCACTGGTGGACCATCTTTCACTTGTTGAACCAAAGGGGTTCATTGGGGTTCCTCTTAGCTGATCATAGGCCATCAAGCAGAAAGACCTCCACTACTCGCCCTCAGACTCCAATTCTGTTTTCTTTTCAAACAATTAGGCAAGTTATCCTTATCCCTCCATATTATGTTATATTTCCATTGATGGTCTATTACAATTTTTTTAATCTCTTGCTTATCTCGATTTAGCTGTATTATAAACTTCTTATGTGCTTAACATAACGTAAGGTTTTCTAAAAAATAATTCATGGACTACAGCCAATGGTGAGGCCCAGATACTACCATGTTCTGGCTAGTGACACTCTGGACTAAGGCCTATGGTGAGGCCCAGATACCACCATGTTCTGGCTAGTGAGGCCCAGATACCACCATGTTCTGGCTAGTGAGGCTCAGATACCACCATGTTCTGGCTAGTGAGGCTCAGATACCACCATGGTCTGGCTAGTGAGGCTCAGATACCACCATGTTCTGGCTAGTGAGGCCCAGATACCACCATGTTCTGGCTAGTGAGGCCCAGATACCACCATGGTCTGGCTAGTGAGGCTCAGATACCACCATGTTCTGGCTAGTGAGGCTCAGATACCACCATGTTCTGGCTAGTGAGGCCCAGATACCACCATGGTCTGGCTAGTGAGGCTCAGATACCACCATGTTCTGGCTAGTGAGGCTCCAACAAGGAAAGATTGAGAAGCTGTGATCACCTTCTTACATCTTGTATGTCCCATCACACTTAAAACTAATCATTTACAATAAACAAAAAATTCTCTCAGGCCCTAAAAGACATAATAAAGATGTAATGACTCAGAATATTGGAACCTGCGGGACTTGTGTAGATGTGTAGAAGCTGCGCAGTTCCTAATGGTAATGGGAATTACCGGCAATTACACCATATTCAGAGGGGTTTTAAATACTGGAGTAAAAACTCATACAATTCTTATGTACAAAGAACCTTCAACAGGACTCCAGCTGTGGAAACTCATCCGGAAAAACCTTAAATAAGATCATCAAAGGGAAGAGATCCAGGTTGGAGGCTGAATGTGGTTTTAGGGTTTTTCTAAGAAAATTCATCTAGTTTTCCACAAAGGACCATTCAGTGTGTTCTATATGTAAGTCTTATAACAATATAAGGGGGCTCAACCTAAATATAGACTTGATAGAAGGTAGGGGTGCCACTCAATGTCTGAAAAAACACTACCAATGAATACTAAAAGAAAAAGACACAAATAGAGAGTGCACTCTACTCTATAAATAAATCACAAAAGAATCATTTTATTATGACAAAAAAAGGAAAAACACACTGAGAAACATGATTAAAAACACTTAAAAATTCCCATAAGGGAAATGAAATCTATGGTTAACCCAGAAAATAATCAACGGGTATCAAACCAACAGGGGGCTGCTAACAAATAATATTGTAACCAATAATTCATAGAGACGGGGGAGATGATACAAGTCAATGAGCCCAGGCCGCCAATGATTTGGTATAACTATTATCATAAAAAAAGTCTTATTAACCCCTTATTTTCCTTTTTGGATTTTCAGTTTTTTCTCCAAAATTCTTTCACTTTTCCATCTACTCATGAGTCATGTGAGGGCTTGGTTTTTGTACTTCACTTTTCGTTAAGCACAATTACAATGATAACTAAGTTGTGTTTTTATTTTTTTATAATTTTTTTCTGGGATGTGATATGACCAAAACCCCCACAATTCTCGCGTTTGGTATTTTTTCTGGATACACCATTCACTATACAGGATCCGTAACAATAACTACCTGAACAATAAAATTATTTTATAATGCATCCCACATGGAGAATGCTGTAGCTATATTGTTTTTGTTGTATGGTTAACACTGCACACAGATACACAAAAAAAATCATATTTCTTTCATGTCCCTGCAAAAAAAGGCCATTAAAAATTGTCCAATAAGCCCAAAAACATGTCCAAAAACAAACAAGTCCTCTTCTGGCTATGTCAATGAAAAAATCTAAAAGTTACATCGTTCAGGGGGCGACCATGGAAAAATGACTTGGGCATTGAGGCCCAGAATGTATGCAGGGTGTGTTAAGAGGGTTTAGGGTTTATACACCGACTTAGAGAGGATTCTTTTGTGTAAGAGCTTTCTGTAGATTATTTATTGTAAGAGCAGTGAGACTATGAAGCTCTTTGTAAATTCTTTGCTGTAAGAGCAGTGACACTATGGAGCTCTCTATAGATTCTTTGCTGTAAGAGCAGTGACACTATGGGGCTCTCTATAGATTCTTTGCTGTAAGAGCAGTGACACTATGGGGCTCTCTATAGATTCTTTGCTGTAAGAGCAGTGACACTATGGGGGCTCTCTATAGATTCTTTGCTGTAAGAGCAGTGACACTATGGGCTCTCTATAGATTCTTTGCTGTAAGAGCAGTGACACTATGGAGCTCTCTATAGATTCTTTGCTGTAAGAGCAGTGACACTATGGGGCTCTCTATATATTCTTTGCTGTAAGAGCAGTGACACTATGAAGCTCTCTATAGATTCTTTGCTGTAAGAGCAGTGACACTATGGGGCTCTCTATAGATTTTTTGCTGTAAGAGCAGTAAGATTATGGAACTCTGTCAGAAGAAATGACATGGTGAACCCACTATAGGGGAAGGGCCTAGATAACTCACTGCAGTGTAAAAATTGTACAGATTAAACGTACAAGATTACTGGAGAGGAGTTAGTGATTTGGCATATCAGTGGAATATCACAGGAAAGCCATCACTAGACCATCAGGGATATCACAGGAATACAATCATTAGACCACCAGGGATATCACAGGAATACAATCATTAGACCACCAGGGATATGACAGGAATACAATCACTAGACCATCAGGGATATCACAGGAATACAATCATTAGACCACCAGGGATATCACAGGAATACAATCATTAGACCACCAGGGATATCACAGGAATACAATCATTAGACCACCAGGGATATCACAGGAATACAATCACTAGACCACCAGGGATATCACAGGAATACAATCATTAGACCACCAGGGATATCACAGGAATACAATCATTAGACCACCAGGGATATCACAGGAATACAATCACTAGACCATTAGGGATATCACAGGAATACCATCACTATATCACCAGGGATATCACACTACATTACCAGGGATATTACACTACATTACCAGGGATATTACAGAAATGCCATCACTAGACCACCAGGAATATTACAGAAATAATATCAATAACCTCTTAACTGCCATATTACCACATGTAAAATGTCAGAGGTTAGAAGGGTAAGGCTAGGTTCACACTGCGTTTTCAGCATCCGTTTAACGCATCCGTTTTTTGAAAAAAACGCATGAAAAACGGATTGCAAAAAACGGATTCATTTGTGTGCATCCGTTTTTCCATTGACTTCCATTATAAAAAAAAACGGATCCGTTTTTTGACGGACCAAAACGGACAAAAAAACGTTGCTGACCCTATTTTTCTGGACGTTAAAAAAAACGGATCCGTTAAACGGATGCTGAAAACGCAGTGTGAACCTAGCCTAAGAAGGGGAGTTTTGCCATTTTTTCATTGCACCAATACCCTTTAAATCCTTTTTTAATAGATTTGAATCCTTTTACAAATTCTGATACTTTGATATCTTTATGAGTTGATATTTTCGATCTCCCCCCAGTTGGGTGATATTCACCATGCCACCTAGGAACCACAGCACAGTAACAGAGTTCATCCTTATTGGACTCTCCACCAATCCCTCCATGCAGATCATACTCTTCCACATCTTCTTGGTGATCTACGTGTCCACTTTGGCCGGTAACTTCTTACTCATAGTTGCGGTAAGGACGGACGCTCGCCTCCACACTTCCATGTATTATTTTCTGTCCAGCCTGTCTTTCCTGGACATCTGCTATACATCCATTATCATACCCAAGATGCTGGTGAACTTCCTGGCATCGGAGAAGACGATATCATTTGCTGGCTGTGCTCTACAGGTGTATTTTTACCTCTTCTTGGGGGAGACGGAGTGCATTCTTCTGGCCTTCATGGCTTATGATCGCTTTGTTGCCCTGTGACCCTCTACGATATCACGCCATTATGAACAGTATTGCATGTGTCTGGATGATCGGTGCCTCGTGGTCGAACGGCTGCGTCATCTCATCCTTGGACCTGTATTTCACATACCGCTTAACCTACTGTGGTCCCAACGTCATCAACCACTTCTTCTGTGAGGTCCCTTTGCTACTGCAGCTTTCCTGTCAATAACGTTATCAAGCTGGTGGGGGGCACCATGTTACTCTGCATCCCCCTTAGCTTAATTTTAATTTCCTACCTAAAGATCTTTTCTGCCATTATCAGAATCCGCTCGGGAAAATACAAAGCCATTTCTACGTGTACATCTCACTTAGTGGTGGTGACCATATTCTACGGGACAGCAATGTTCATGTACCTTCAACCCAAGCAGTCTACCAGAGAAGATACAGATAAAATGGTGTCCGTCTTCTACACTGTCATCACCCCAATGTTAAACCCTTTAATCTATAGCCTGAGGAATAAAGATGTGCAAAGAGCCATGAGACGGCTGGTAGTGCCTCACAGGTGACATGTCCACAGCTATGGAGGAAGCTACAACCCTTGGGCATGATCACATCTATGTCACTGTTGGAGTTAATGGTTGAGGATTGGTGAAGGTACATTATGCCAATATTATGGCGATTAAAAAAAACTTCCTCTAGACCCATAACTAGAGCTCGTCCGTTGTATCTCCAGCCTATGACCAACCAAGATGGTAGAAAACTTGGCCTGTGCATTCTCCTTGTCGGATAGTAGGGCATGCTTTTGACATAATCATGTCCCCCACCTAAAATCTTGATTATTGACAATGGACGAAGTGAAAATAAACTGTGTGATTCAACTTTTTATCTTTTGAAAAAAAAAAAAAAAAAAAAAACTTTTTGGTAATTTGGTATTTTTTGTATTCACATTTCATTTACACATTTATAGGACAGTCAACTATTGGCCCTAAACATCATTGGTTTTTTTTTTTTAAATGGGAAATCAATGTTCTTCAGATCCTTCAAATAAATGGTTTTCAAGGACTTTAATACTGATGGCTATCCTTACAATAGGCCCTTAATATCAGCTCTGGGGCCACTGATAATCTGCTAAGTGATGGAGCACAGCTTCATACATTTGGTAGTGTTTGTATCTGGTATAAAAACTTATAGGGTTATGGCTACTCCAATCAAGTGATTGGCGGCGATCCTGGGAGTTGGTTCCCTACTAGATATTGATGGCATATCCTAAAAATAGAGCCATTGGTATTAGAGACCCAGAAGATCCTTTCATTTTATGGATTCCATTACATTTCTCAACCTTCTACCTACAGAGGTACATTGTTTGTGCAACTCTTGGTAAAGTCAATGGGAGTTGCACAAATTGTGTTACTAACTGGATTTGGCTATTTTTGGCTTCATGAATTTAAAGAGAACAAAGGAGAGGAGGGAAAAATATTTTGCCCCTCATATATTTCACTTTTCCTTCTTCCTCTATACTTTCCTTGTTGTCTTCTGTGTTTCTTTTTGTGCCAAATAAAAAAAAAGTCAAAGAAGTATCTGTAGATCACCGGTGTCCCTCATGTTACGGATATGCTGATGTATGGTCATTAGAGATGAGCGAACCGGGTTCGGGTTCGAGTCCATCCGAACCCGAACGTTCGGTATTTGATTAGCGGGGGCTGCTGAACTTGGATAAAGCTCTAAGGTTGTCTGGAAAACATGGATACAGCCAATGACTATATCCATGATTTCCACATAGCCTTAGGGCTTTATCCAACTTCAGTAGCCACCGCTAATCAAATGCCAAAAGTTTGGGTTCGGATGGACTCCAGCATGCTCGAGGTTCGCTCATCTCTAATGGTCATGATGCCGACAGCTTCCTGAGGACAATGGTCCGTTGGAAGGGTTATATACAAATATGGATGGGTAATAATGTGAATACACTCTGACCTGGTTCTGGCTTCTCATTGTGATGTGGGCCCCTTTGATGGAATCAAGGATCATCTTTGGGTTGACCACCACTGTTTCAGATAAGGTTATTATGTTAAAGAGATAAGGAATTCTTTAGATAACAGAAAGGAGCAAAAATTATACACTCATTATCTAAAAACAGCAAAAACTAACAAGATAAACCTGTCCTAACCCAACTATACACAAAACGTCCTTCCTGAACATCTTCAGGGGATTTTTCATGATACTTGTGAGACATATCGACCAAAGCTTGGAACTTGTTGCCTTTTTCTGTGAAAAAATAAAATAAAATCTTTAATGTATAAAGACATACAATATATTACACAAAATAAAATCTAAGAATATAAGAAGAATGGTTTGGACTAGAGATGAGCAAATTTTTCAAAACCAATTTTTCACCGCTTTGACGTAACCTTAAAAGAACCTTAAAACCTTAAAAGAACTGCACTAAAACGGCTAAACAATTGCAGGCGTTTAGCCATTTTAGTTCGGTTCATATAGGTTACTCATCTATACTTACCTGTCTACGCTCCCCCGGTGTCCCCTGCAACCACCAAAATTCTGCTCAGCAATCACTGCCTGAGACGGGACAGCGGTACGGACAGAGATTGGCTGAGCGGGCTGGAGGTGGCTGGAGACACCAGGGGAGTGCGAATAGGCATGAGCATCCCTTTTTCTTCTTCTAGATGTGTGGCTGCCATCTTTTCTAACATGCTCTGAACTTTGTGAAAAGTTCGGTTTGGTACCAAGCTGAACTTTTTGCAATGTTCAGAATGAATCTCAGTTTGGAAGAGTTGGTTTGCTCATATCTAGTTGGGAACCATCACTTCTTCCCCTCACACCTGCCTTCCGATCTGGTTGGGGTCTTAGGAAGATATTGACTGTATGAAAATTATTCATTTAAATTCTTAAAAAATTCTTTTGGTTTTGTCACCAAAAGGAAAGAAATCTTTAATATGCATACAGGGGTATACATAGATGATGTATAGTGTATGCGTCAGGGTAATAGAGTTTTTTTTTTTATCTGTATGTGTGGCTCTAGAGCCCATACACTGTGATTCCGTCAGGAGTTGTCTGATCCTTGCTGGATGTTTTCCTGTATAACATCTCTGGAGTAGAGGATCAGTCTCTGGTGAGATGTGGAGAGGGAATATGCCGTGATATCGTCTATATAAGACGTGACCATCACAGCGATCACACTCACTCTACAATATGGAGGACAGCGCCTGTAGTCAGGGTCGCGGAGGACCACCACAAGTCTGAAGATTCAGGATGAGAATAGAAAGTGTTACAGATCAGCCATAAGGATAGAGACGTCCGGCTACAGTAGCAGTAAGTTCTCTTTATTGTGACATCTTTATTGCGGCAGGACGCGTTCCGGCTCCAGTCTGAAACTTTTTCAAAGACATTTACTAGAACATTAAAGACTGAGGAGACAATGGTGCCTAGCATGGTGTCGGGTACATTGAGCTACATGTGACCAGTCAGTTTTTGATGCCGATGTGATGAATATTTCTTATAGGAAACTGCCGGGAAGTTGGGTCTAAAAACATCCTGATCAGCTCTTTCTATTACAAAAGTCGCAATACGGAGGCAACTGTGACAGTTATATCAGTTATAGTGACAAAGGTGAAGAGTCCATCCCATTCTATCTAACAGGCTCTGTTCAAACTTAGTTATATCATGGAAGTTCCTGACACATACACCGAGCAAAGGACCCAAATGATGGAAAGAGTCAATAACACCTCATTATTCTCCCCCCCCCCCCCCCCCCACCCAGTCCTCTATTGCTGGATGGTGCATCCTCTGCATTTGTCCTACGGGTCCCTCACCTCAGGCCTATGGGTCCCTCACCACTGGTTTAGGTGTCCTTAATTTCTGTCCTGTGCATTCCCTGCATACATCCTGTGGGTCCCTAAAGTCTGTCCTATAGGTTCTTCACCACTGGCCTATGGCTCCTTCACCTCAGGCCTGTGCATCTTCTTCTGCATATGTCATGTGGTTTCTTCACCTCTGGTCTTAAGAATTATTGTCTTGTGGATCCTTTACTTTTGGTCAGTGGGTTCTTCACCTCTGTTATATGAATCCTTCACTTTTGTTCTGTGAATCATTCATTTCTGTTCTTTAGTTCCTTCCCTTTTATCCTGTAGTTCCTTCTCTTCTGCCCTGTAGTTCCTTCTCTTCTATTCTGTAGTTTCTTCTGTTCTGCCCTGTAGTTCCTTCTCTTCTGCCCTGTAGTTCCTTCTCTTCTATCCTGTAGCTCCTTCTCTTCTGCCCTGTAGTTTCTTCTCTTCTTCCCTGTAGCTCATTCTCTTCTGCCCTGTAGTTTCTTCTCTTCTTCCCTGTAGCTCATTCTCTTCTGCCCTGTAGTTCCTTCTCTTCTTCCCTGTAGTTCCTTCTCTTCTTCCCTGTAGTTCCTTCTCTTCTTCCCTGTAGTTCCTTCTCTTCTGCCCTGTAGTTCCTTCTCCTCTATCCTGTAGTTCCTTCTCTTCTGCCCTGTAGTTCCTTCTCTTCTGCCCTGTAGTTCCTTCTCTCCTGCGCTGTAGTTCCTTCTGTACTATCCTGTAGTTCCTTCTCTTCTGCCCTGTAGTTCCTTCTCTTCTGCCTTGTAGTTCCTTCTCCTCTATCCTGTAGTTCCTTCTCTTCTTCCCTCTTCATTATCTTCTGCCCTGTAGTTCCTTCTCTTCTTCCCTGTAGTTCCTTCTCTTCTTCCCTGTAGTTCCTTCTCTTCTGCCCTGTAGTTCCTTCTCCTCTATCCTGTAGTTCCTTCTCTTCTGCCCTGTAGTTCCTTCTCTTCTGCCCTGTAGTTCCTTCTCTCCTGCCCTGTAGTTCCTTCTGTACTATCCTGTAGTTCCTTCTCTTCTGCCCTGTAGTTCATTATCTTCTGCCCTGTAGCTCCTTCTCTTCTATCTTTCAGTTCCTTCTTTTCTTCCCTGTAGTCCATTCTCTTCCACCATGTAGTTCCTTCTCTTCTAAACACAATTCTACTCTAAGGGCACATGAATACAAATGCATGTAAACTAGAATTTAAGCTAATAAATGGCAAAACATACACAGTAGGGCACTGCAGTGTAAAAGATGATGTCATCGCCAATGACTGATCATGTATTGTATGGGATGATGTCATCGCTAATCACATGTTACCTATTAAATTCCATAGTATTATTTCTTACTGAAGGAGACAAGTGCCTGAAAATTATTCTATTGAATTCTTGATATGCTTAGTGGATCACCTATAAGGAACTCATTGAGGGTGAAACTATGAAGAACCATCTCTTTCTCTCCAAGGTTTGCTGGGATGGATGTTGGGAACCACAGCAGCGTCCAGTATTTCATTCTTCTTGGCTTGTCAAACAATCCAACGGTACAAGCCATACTGCTTTGTTTCTTCTCGATGGTCTATGTGATCACGCTGACCGGAAATGTCCTTCTTATATTATCAGTCACGGTGGACAGACGTCTACATAACTCCATGTACTTTTTTCTCTCCAATTTGTCCGTCCTGGACATCCTTAACTCATCGGTCATCGTCCCGAATATGCTGATGAACTCTGCTTTCTCAAGGAGAACCATTGTCTATGTTGATTGTCTTCTTCAGGTTGACTTTTTCCTTTTGTTGGCTCAGACGGAATGTGTCCTGTTGGCCTTCATGGCTTATGACCGATATGTGGCTATCTGTAACCCCTTACAGTACAATGTGGTCATGGACACAGGGTCCTGTATCCGGATGATTAGCATCTCCTGGGTCACAGGTTTTATCATTTCCTCTCTTGATATATATTTTATCTATCACTTGAGGTTCTGTGGAGCCACCACCATCAACCACTTCTTCTGTGAAGGTCCATCCTTGCTACAACTAGCCTGCAGTGATATCTCATTAAATAACATTATCATGTTGGTTGGTAGCACCATCTTACTTATTGTACCTTTGTCTCTTATTCTATATTCTTATGTACAAATCTTCCTGGTCCTCCTGAATATCCAGTCTGGAAAGTATAAGGCCTTCTCCACCTGCGTGTCACACCTCATCGTGGTCGTCATCTTCTATGGGACGGGTATATTCATGTACATGCAACCAAGACACAGAACATCGGAGGTGTCGGATAAAATGGTATCTGTTTTCTACACGATCATCACACCCATGTTGAACCCGATAATCTACAGCCTGCGAAATAAAGATGTCCACCAAGCTCTCAGACGTCTAAAAAAGTCAGAGGATGTAGCATGTAGATGATGTAGCATAGATGTTATCTCAAGGTTATAGGACATGTGGTGACCTGAACCTTGTGATGGCTAACTTTTAGGCTACATGGTCATTTGGTCATACTCTGACTATCGCTTGGTTATGCTGCCCACATCCTGTTGTGACCTACAAGTTGCTACATCTGAAACAGCAGTCACGAAAAGTTCATCCAGGTTGGATTTATGATTGTGGAAATTTGTGATCCACAACCTGACCACATTTACTGTCATAGGCCGTGATATTGCATTACAACATGGTGACACACAAGTCACATGTTCAAAGTCACCATGAAGCCCTGGCCTAAACTTGGAGTCCATGACAGCTGGGAATAGAAGTCCTCGAGGCAAAATCTACTGTGATGTCACAGATTACTCAGGTGCAATCTGCAATCTGTCCAAATAATTAATTCTTTGGGTGAATTGCAGATTGCGCTTGACAAATCCCATTGAATCAATGGAACAGGAGGAACTTTAAGCGGATTCCGTTTAAAATTCCTCGCCTATTCCGTAGTGTGCACTCACCTTAAGATGAGAAGAGAAAAACTAAAAGGGCAGACTAGATGGACCAAATGTTTTTTTCTGCCAACAATGTTCTATATCTCTATGGTATTCCATAAATTGGTGCCTGGTTATCTTATTGCAATATTATTACTGCAGGCCCCTCATCTGCCACCTGTCAGGCACTACATAGGGTTTGTCCCGGGGACAGAGACTATTACCACCAGAGTGTGCCCCGTCACTGCTGTCCTAGTGTGTAAAGTATATAGGGGACAGAGGTCTCACTGCTATAACAACACACCTCATCACTAGAAACAGTACAAGGACAGAAATCCAGATAGAGCAGTTATTTCAGATAAGTGAGTACTTGACTGGGGTATTACAGATTACAGGGGGTTAAAGACACCAGGACCATATGGGACATTGGAAAACAATGGCCCCAGCAGTCTCTTTATTAAATAAATTAACATAGAAAATATATGTAACAACTTTAATATATATTATATTTTTATTAACCTAAAAATTGTAAAAGTAAACGGCCTCCCATAACTGAGGAGGTCAGAAATGTCAATCGTAAGTGGTAACTACAAAGCCATGAAACAACTTACTTATCTAATAAGGGGGTTCACCATCCCTTAGATGGGCCCTTGAAACTCAGTCAGTGCCATCCATGACCACCCCTCTGCCAGCTGCTGCAACAAAAGGATCCATTGGCATAACCAGCCAACCAACCACTGTCCAAAAACGACCATCCCCTCTATAATCCAGCCAACCTAACTCTTCTCTGCCACTTTCCTTCTCACCCCCCCATTGGTTCCTACTGTGGTGGGCAAGAGGTGCAGCAACCCAGGGGGGCATATGTTAGGGGAGCACCACATGGGCACTGTGAGCCAGGAGTGGGACAAGCTAGTCACCCCTGGATACACTGACTCGGCAGTAGGGAGTACCGCACTGCTGTTAGTGTGGATGTGACAAAAACTGAGATAGATATAAGATGAACCATAAATAGTTTACTGTAATGCTCTGAAGGACAGGTAAAGAATCTCACAGCTTAGAAGACAACAGACTCTTGTTCGGCGACAATCACTCCTTTGGGAGGTAGTACACTGGCAATGTTCTCACATGCTATAGGCAGAGATACAAAGTCTACGAGACACTGATAGGACTTGACAATCATTAGACGACAGTAATTACTTGTAATACTGGAATACATTTGTGATATAACAGCTGCTTGAAATACTGCAGATGAGTTGATACTGCTTGAGAATATAGCGGTTGAGTTGAATATGTGTAGAAATACATAAGTAGTTAGTTGAGCTACTGTAGGTTTAGCATTAGTTTAGATAGACTTTAGTTGTGCTGCAGAGATGAGATACTGACGGTTATAAGATCGGGGCCTATTTAGACATTGTGGTTCAGCTGGGGCTGTTAGAGACAAGTCCTGAATCCACAGGAAAGGACATGAGCCTGATGCTACCGTGTGGGGTGCAGAACGTCACACAATCAGGGATTACAGGTCCATTACCTAGTCGGAGAGCTAGTTCTCTGGGAGACCCTCTAGGGGCACGTTAGCAGGCTGCAGAAGCGACTTGGCCTTTGCACTTAACTAAACTACTGACTAGTTAGGTACCTCAATACACTTGTAGAATCCTTCAGAGGTAGAAGTAGAGAAGACAGTCTTGCAGTGTGAATAGGTGAGTCCCATCGTTCACCACAGCACCACATGGTGCTCTAGCCGGACATGGCTAGCATCTAGTAGTCGTCAGAAGTAACAGAAGGCTCGCACAAGGCTCCTGGCATCAGACCAGGGCATGTAGATACACCGTCAGCAGGGTCTGTAAAGATGCTCTCTCACATACTGTGAATAGACTGAACAGCAGAGCTGAACCCATAAGTCCCATCCCACTATATATAATAACCCTTTGTGATAGGATAGAGCTCCTGAGGTAACTAGCTCAGGGATTGGTTACTTGAGAATCAGAAGACAGTGTGAGGAAATACACAATAAATAATAGAGACATCAGGTAACCCTTATACAGTTATAGCGATGAGCTGTGCAATAGGACAGTGACATCTGGTGGTGGGAGATGTGTACTACAGTCTGTGCAGAGGTTATACATAATACAGTACAGAACTATACATGTTTAGAAAAGACAGTGGACCCCTCTCTGGGACACTGCACTCCTCTTACATAGGAGGCCCCTCCTAACCTACTTAGTTATAAACCTCAAATAAAATCTTTACCCAAAACTGAAAGTAAAAGAACCTAAAGTATCTAATCACACAATACACATAATAAACACAATACACATAATAAACACAATACATAGCACCATGCGCGGCGCGGGACCCTCTTTCTGCAGTTCACACTATATTGTTGGAGCATTTTTCTCAGTTACTCTCCCTGTATACATAGATGGTGTATAGTATAGTGTATATATATATATACATATATATATATATATATATATATATATATATATATATATATATAGTAAATCTCCCTGTATACATAGATGGTGTATAGTATAGTATATATATAGTAAAACTCCCTCTATACATAGATGTTGTATAGTATAGTATATATAGTAAATCTCCCTATATACATAGACGGTGTATAGTATAGTATATATATAGTAAAACTACCTGTATACATAGATGTTGTATAGTATAGTGTGCATATATATATAGTAAATCTCTCTGTATACATAGATGTTGTATAGTATAGTGTGCATATATATATAGTAAATCTCCCTGTATACATAGATGGTGTATAGTATAGTATATATAGTAAATCTCCCTGTATACATAGATGGTGTATAGTATAGTATATATAGTAAATCTCTCTGTATACATAGATGGTGTATAGTATAGTGTGCATATATATAGTAAATCTCCCTGTATACATAGATGGTGTATAGTATAGTATATATATAGTAAATCTCCCTGTATACATAGATGTTGTATAGTATAGTGTGCATATATATATAGTAAATCTCTCTGTATACATAGATGGTGTATAGTATAGTGTGCATATATATATAGTAAATCTCCCTGTATACATAGATGGTGTATAGTATAGTATATATAGCAAATCTCCCTGTATACATAGATGGTGTATAGTATAGTATATATAGTAAATCTCCCTGTATACATAGATGGTGTATAGTATAGTATATATAGTAAATCTCCCTGTTTACATAGATGGTTTATAGTACAGTATATATAGTAAATCTCCCTGTATACATAGATGGTGTATAGTATAGTGTATATAGTAAATCTCCCTGTATACATAGATGGTGTATAGTATAGTGTATATAGTAAATCTCCCTGTATACATAGATGGTGTATAGTATAGTGTATATATATATATATATATATATATATATATAGTAAATCTCCCTGTATACATAGATGGTGTATAGTATAGTATATATATAGTAAAACTCCCTCTATACATAGATGATGTATAGTATAGTATATATAGTAAATCTCCCTATATACATAGATGGTGTATAGTATAGTATATATATAGTAAAACTACCTGTATACATAGATGTTGTATAGTATAGTATATATAGTAAATCTCCCTGTATACATAGATGGTGTATAGTATAGTATATATATAGTAAAACTACCTGTATACATAGATGTGTATAGTATAGTATATATAGTAAATCTCACTGTATACATAGATGGTGTATAGTATAGTATATATAGTAAATCTCTCTGTATACATAGATGGTGTATAGTATAGTGTGCATATATATAGTAAATCTCCCTGTATACATAGATGGTGTATAGTATAGTATAGTATATATATAGTAAATCTCCCTGTATACATAGATGGTGTATTGTATAGTATAGTATATATAGTAAATCTCCCTGTATACATAGATGGTTTATAGTATAGTATATATAGTAAATCTCCCTGTATACATAGATGGTGTATAGTATAGTATATATAGTAAATCTCCCTGTATACATAGATGGTGTATAGTATAGTATATATAGTAAATCTCCCTGTATACATAGATGGTGTATAGTATAGTATATATAGCAAATCTCCCTGTATACATAGATGGTGTATAGTATAGTATATATAGTAAATCTCCCTGTATACATAGATGGTGTATAGTATAGTGTATATATAGTAAATCTCCCTGTATACATAGATGTTGTATAGTATAGTGTATATAGTAAATCTCCCTGTATACATAGATGGTGTATAGTATAGTATATATAGTAAATCTCCCTGTTTACATAGATGGTTTATAGTACAGTATATATAGCAAATCTCCCTGTATACATAGATGGTGTATAGTATAGTATATATAGTAAATCTCCCTGTATACATAGATGGTGTATAGTATAGTGTATATAGTAAATCTCCCTGTATACATAGATGGTGTATAGTATATATAGTAAATCTCCCTGTATACATAGATGGTGTATAGTATAGTATATATAGCAAATCTCCCTGTATACATAGATGGTGTATAGTATAGTATATATAGTAAATCTCCCTGTATACATAGATGGTGTATAGTATAGTGTATATATAGTAAATCTCCCTGTATACATAGATGTTGTATAGTATAGTGTATATAGTAAATCTCCCTGTATACATAGATGGTGTATAGTATAGTATATATAGTAAATCTCCCTGTTTACATAGATGGTTTATAGTACAGTATATATAGCAAATCTCCCTGTATACATAGATGGTGTATAGTATAGTATATATAGTAAATCTCCCTGTATACATAGATGGTGTATAGTATAGTATATATAGTAAATCTCCCTGTATACATAGATGGTTTATAGTATAGTGTATATATAGTAAATCTCCCTGTATACATAGATGGTGTATAGTATAGTATATATAGTAAATCTCCCTGTATACATAGATGGTGTATAGTATATATAGTAAATCTCCCTGTATACATAGATGGTGTATAGTATAGTGTATATAGTAAATCTCCCTGTATACATAGATGGTGTATAGTATAGTATATATAGTAAATCTCCCTGTATACATAGATGGTTTATAGTATAGTATATATAGTAAATCTCCCTGTATACATAGATGGTGTATAGTATAGTATATATAGTAAATCTCCCTGTATACATAGATGGTTTATAGTATAGTGTATATATAGTAAATCTCCCTGTATACATAGATGGTCTATAGTATAGGACTTACAGTATATTTCTCGGGGTAAATGTTCTGACAACTTGTGTCGCACCCCATAGACTGTGATTCCGTCAGGAGTAGTCTGATCCTCGCTGGATGATTTTCTATATAACGTCTCTGGAGTAGAGGATCAGTCTCTGGTGAGATGTGGAGAGGGAATATGCCGTGATATCGTCTATATAAGACGTGACCATCACTGCGCTCACACTGACTCTACAATATGGAGGAGAGTGCCGGTAGTCAGGGTCGGGGAGGACCACCACCCATCAGGAGAAGAGATGAAACTACGTCTCTACTATTCTAATGTAAGTGTATTATATATGAGCAAATGTGGAGATGCCGAGAGAGAAGAGGAATGGGGACTTATGACCTGAGGTGACAATGGCCCCCATCTTTCTGGGGACAAGCGTCTTCAATCTCCCCCTGCGTATAGCAGTTTTCTGAATAATTTCTGCCTCCCTGTCTCTACTGATATCCCATATCCACTTACTAATAGTCTGTAACAATGGCCGATCAGCCTGTAGGCCGCACTCCAGCAATTCCATACAATATAATGGGGAGATGTCTTATAGTAGGATTCTCTTGGTCTCCCTGATGAACCCTACACCAAGAGGGAAACATGTCGGAGTGGAGCATTGGGAAACTGTTCTTCATGGTCTCATTGGGGTGTTACATGGTCTTGTCTGCCCCCAAAGCCTATCTGTGCGGCCAGGGGGGGCATTAGAGTACTGTAGGCACAGGACGGGGGTTGGGGGGGTCACCTGTTTCGCTGATAGGTAGATGCACCGGGCCTAGATTAGCTGGCTCATATTTCTTGCTGGTTTTAATGAATACTAATAAAGGTTATATGTTTTACATTGGTCTATATATTAATAAGCTGATCAGTATTTCTGTGATAATTCTCTGGTCAATTCCTAATGGTTACTTACATTTGATGAGCTTGTTGCCCATAGCAACCAATCACAGTTCCTATACCAACCAATCACAGCTCAGCTTACATGTTAGCAAAGCAATGTGAGAAGTGAAAGCTGTGATTGGTTGCTATGTGAGTTGTGATTGGTTGCTATGTGAGCTGCAATGTTGCTATGGGTAACAAAGAGAATCCTATTATAATAATAATACAGCGCCATAAATCTCCCCTAATGTGTCCAGATTTCCTCCTTACAGGGCGGCCATTTTTTGGTAGTGATATAACAAGGCCTTATAACGCTCCACCACAATATATAATATACACTCACTGCCAGAAAAGCCGATTTGTAATCCACAAGTGACACCTAGTGGTGTAAGCCGTATATTACAGCTACACGTCTGGGGAGTGTTATACGGTCACCGATGAGGAACTGTTCCATTACTAAAACCTGAGCAGCTGCCCTGTAATCTGGACGCATTATATATGATTATTACAGGATGACTAGTAATGGGAGTTTATATGACATCAGTAGCTGACATGTCCTGTCTGGTCTGACTCCTCTCTATCGTAGCGGTTTTGCAGCAGTTTGCTCTACAGCAGCTCTCTAGTGGCATTGGACCAGACGGACTAGCTGTCCCCCCAAACACATCGCTGAGCCCTGAGCCCCCATGATCCTGCCCCTGGGCCCCAGTTTTCCTTCCTTGGACATGTTTGGTTGATACCGACTGCTAAATACTATATACCGTATACTCTACATGACCGGACGTTCTGGAGGTGCTCTGACCCCAGCCTCTACACATCACTATTCTGCCCTGCTGCAGTATCAAACAACGGCCGCTGTTTTACAAGTTCCTGTGGCTGATGCTGCCATATCGGCCGCATGAGCATTATTTTATTTAACTTTATTTGGATTGCGGGCACATTTGGGTGTAGCCTGCAATCTGATTTGCCATAGAGCTCTATGCAATTTACGGCCGTCAGAACGACCATACCTTGTGTGAACAGAGTGTGAACAATAGCTGTTGTTTACACTCTAGCGGACGGAAATAATTGACATGTCCGTACCGAACAACAGCCATTGCTCAATACAGTGTGTGAACAACGGCTGCTGTTCCCATAGAGTTCAATACAGTGCATTATTTTGAGATAAGATTGGCTGTTGTTTTAAGTGGCAACAATGGCCGTTCTTGTCTCAAAAAATACACTGCGTGAACATAGCCTAAATGTTATGTGCAAAAAAATAAACAAATAATATATATAGACAAATCCCATTTTCCTTCATTGTACTCCCCACATAGGGTAATGAAGGATAATCAATATTAGAGTGCACATAGGGTTAATAAAGGATAATCGATATTGATATCAGCCAAAAAAAAAAAAAAATCTATCCCACAAAAATCCAGTTCTCATAAGGTGCTGACAATCGACGAGTACAGGGCTATGCTCCCAATTTTCTTAGTGGGAATAGGCGGCCGTCTGTTAAAATGAATCATTGATCATGATCGTTATTAGCGGCCGTCATTATCAATAGATTGTCGCTTTTCTCTGATATAGGACAGTGGGAACATAGCCTAAAAGTCACAACTCCTGGAAAATTGCTTGATCAAAAAAGACCGGTCACTAAGGCCACTAAGGGGTTAATGTCGATTACTAAAAGCTGCCAGGGCACAATTACTGCTTCTTAAAAACATCCAGACCTGATATGTCACAGAATAGAGGTAGCTGTAACTGTGTCAGCTGTCCTGTGTCCTCTGTTTCAGTCCTGTGATTTCTTCATCTCTCATCTGCCATCCTTCATCTCTAATCTGCGGGTCCTTCATCTCCAGCCTGTGAGTCCTTCCGCTCTGGCCTGTGAGTCCTTCATCTCTGGCCTGCGAGTCCTTCCTCTTTGGCCTGTGAGTCCTTCATCTCTGGCTGCGAGTCCTTCACCTCTCATCTGCAGGTCCTTTATCTCTTGCCTGTGAGTACTTCATTTCTCATCTGCGGGTCCTTCATCTCCAGCCTGTGAGTCCTTCATCTCTGGCCTATGAGTTCTTCATATCTGGCCTGTGAGTCCTTCATCTCTCATCTGCAGGTCCTTCATCTATCATCTGTGAGTCCTTCATCTCTGGCCTGCGAGTCCTTCACCTCTCATTTGCGAGTCCTTCATCTCTCATCTGTGGGTCCTTCATCTCTGGCCTGTGAGTCCTTCATCTCTCATCTGCGAGTCCTTCATCTCTGACCTGTGAGTCCTTCACCTCTTATCTGCAGGTCCTTCATCTTTAATCTGCGAGTCCTTCATCTCTGGCCTGTGAGTTCGTCATCTCTAATCTGCGGGCTCTCTCATCTGTGGGTCCTTCATCTCTGCCCTGTGAGTCCTTCATCTCTCATCTGCGGGTCCTTCATCTCTCATCTGCGAGTCCTTCATCTCTGGCCTGTGAGTCTTCCATCTCCGGCTTGTGGGTCCTTCATCTCTGGCCTGTGAGTCCTTCATCTCTCATCTGCGGGTCCTTCATCTCTGGCCTGTGAGTCCTTCATCTCTCATCTGCGGGTCCTTCATCTCTGGCCTGTGAGTCCTTCACCTCTGATCTGCGGGTCCTTCATCTCTGGCTTGTGGGTCCTTCATCTCTCATCTGCGGGTCCTTCATCTCTGGCTTGTGGGTCCCTTATCTCTGGCCTGTGAGTCCGTCATTTCCCATCTTTCATCTTTGGCCTGTGAGTCCTTCCTCTCTCATCTGCAGGTCTTTCATCTTCGGCTTGTGGGTCCTTCATCTCTGGCCTGTGAGTCTGTCATCTCCCTTCTGCGAGTCCTTCATTTCTGGCCTGTGAGTCCTTCCTCTCTCATCTGCGGGTCCTTCATCTCTGGCCTGTGAGTCCTTCATCTCTCATCTGCGGGTCCTTCATCTCCGGCTTTCTTCATGCAAGTAGATGTGGCCATGGTCTTATGGTACTATGCGTCCAGCTAGTAATGGATTTCTGTTACTCCTAAAGATTCTAGTGTAGAGTAAGGAGGGTTAAGCAATGTCTGGTCTCCTCTCCTTCTGTTAGTTAGGTCACACTATCCAGAAATGCTTAGACTTACCCAGGGCCGTATTTACCACTAGGCACCCGTGGTCCGGGGCCTAGGGCTGCACCTTCCAGGGGGGCAGCACCAGGGAGCAGGTGGAAGAAAACAACTTTTTTTTTTGCTTTTATTTTTTTAAGTCTCCCACCTCCTGTTCAGACTTGCCAGTAAATCTGGTGTGTTTTTAAGGGTTGTAGGGGGGTAGGTATGGTCAGGTCTGGTGTGGAGGTGTTGTTCAGGTCTGGTATGGCTGTGATGCCTGGAGCTATTACCAGCTATTTCCTTCAGACAATATGCAGACTGCTCTAATCATTGATTCAATGTGGAAATTTATGTTTTAAGCAGTTAAAAACCATGAAAATGCGATTCAGACAATGTTTCTTCATGTAGAGAAATGCATGTGGCTGAAACCACTCTCCTCCACGCTACGCAAGATGGGGCGTCTTCAGGTTTAGTGCCTAGGGCAGCAGCAGCTGTTAATACGGTCCTGGACTTAACACTTCTTGTAAAGAGCCTCCATGTCTTGGATGTCTAAGAAAATTTAAGAAGATTTTCCTGAGATTTTGAGGAGAGGTTTGTACAAAGACGTTATAGTATTTTTAGGACCTAATAGGATTTCTGGCTGCCACATTATGCACCTCTTCAAGACGTTGCGGGTCAAATATTTAGCCAGTGGTTTGGGTAATAGACTTTTTGCCCAGGGCTTTCTCTTAGTAATCCTCCTGGTGCTGGATTACTCCATTACGCCCGCCATTATAGCAACAGACACTTGTTACCCCAACTTCCCATCCTTCAATGCTACTATAACTACTACTATCTTTCAACACTACTATCACCACCAAAAACATTTTGACCAATATTGGGCCTAGAGATAAAAGTAAATGTGTAAAAAGTGTGAATGATGTCATCACTGATTATGTGGCGTAAAGTAGAATGTAAAAACTAGTCACACGCTACTCCCTCTTACTTCCATAGTAATATCTTTAAATAGAGGACACAAGACCTCAGTTATAGAAGATACCTGTAAATAATTCTATTAGAGTCTTGATATACCTAGAAGACCACCTATATGGAACTCATTGACAGTAAAGCCTTAGTGAAGCCTTGAAGACCCATCACCTTCTCTCTAAGATTTCCTGAGGATGGACGTTGGGAACCACAGCTCCTTTCAGTATTTCCTACTTCTTGGCTTGTCGACCAATCCAACTGTACAAGCCATACTGCTCTATTTCTTCTCGATGGTCTATGTGATCACGCTGACCGGAAATGTCCTTCTCATACTGTCTGTGAGAGTAGACAGACGTCTTCACAACTCCATGTACTTCTTTCTCTTGAATTTGTCCTTCCTGGACATCCTCAACTCATCGGTCATCGTCCCAAATATGCTGATGAACTCTGCTTCTTCCACGAGAACCGTTTCCATCGTTGATTGTCTTCTTCAGGTTTACTTTTTCCTTTTATTGGCCCAGACGGAATGTGTCCTGTTGGCCTTCATGGCTTATGACCGATATGTGGCTATCTGTAACCCCTTACAGTACAATGTGGTCATGAACACAGCGTCTTGTGCCAGAATGACCAGCATCTCCTGGACCACTGGTTGTGTCACCTCCTCCATCGATATATACTTTATGCATCAGCTAAAGTTCTGTGGACCCATCACTATCAACCACTTTTTCTGTGAAGCTCCGTCATTACTGCAACTAGCCTGCAGTGATATCTCAGCAAATAACATTGTCATGTTGGTTGGTAGCACCATCTTACTTATTGTCCCTTTGTCTCTTATTCTATATTCTTATGTGCAAATCTTCCTGGTCCTCCTGAATATCCAGTCTGGAAGGTACAAGGCCTTCTCCACCTGCGGGTCACACCTCATTGTGGTCTTCATCTTCTATGGGACAGGTATATTCATGTATATGCAACCAAGACACAGAACATCAGAGGTGTCGGATAAAGTGGTATCAGTATTCTACACGATCATCACACCCATGTTAAACCCGATCATCTACAGCCTGCGAAATAAGGATGTCCACCAAGCTCTCAGACGTCTGAGAAACTCAGCGCTCTTCTTGTAGATGGTGAATGGTTGGAATCTTAAGGTTAAGAAAACTGTACATTGGTGTTGAACATTGAAGCTTTCTGACACTGGCAACATGGTGAATGGGAACATTGTGATGGAACTGTGCCAGCGTTCAGACCTGCTTTCTACTGGTGACTCCATAAAGGAAACCCCCCCCTTCAAGATTGCTGTAAGAGTCTTACTATAGAATTGACTGCATTTTGTTGTATTATTCCTGTTCACTTCTTTGCATCCTGTTGCTCTTGTTGCTTTGCATTTAGCTTTATCACTTTGGTAAACTCTATCTATTTACTTTGTTACCTTGTGCTTGGACCTACTTCCTCATGCAATTTTTGAATCCCCCCAAAATACTATTCCTAATACAGTGTCTTGAGACTTGGCACGTCTCAACCATTGCCTGTTTGGTCCAAGTTTCGTCTTCTCGTCTTAGGACATGCAGAATACACTATTGCTGCGACCTCTGCCTGAGGATGAGTATGGTTATGAATGTATATAGCTTTGACACTCTAGAACTGTTGATTCGAGGAGCCACAGGAAGCTACAGGAGATAATATACAGGGAAGGAGGTGCGGGCAAAGCCAGCAGGCCTGCGGGATGTATGCCGGGGTAGCTCTGGTGGTGTTATGGCAGCTCTGTGGGTGTAGGGTCACTGAGGCACTTGTCACTTAGCCTGGAGTGGCATTGGTACCCAACCCCAGTCAAGCAGGCACTGCTTCAGCAGATTTGGATAACCCAAGTGTAACCTGGTGTGTAGGTGCAGAATGATGGGCAGAGTCCAGCAGCTTAACCCAAATAACGTCTGTTTACTTAAAATCAATTGCAATACACAATAAGGCTTCGGTAACTGCAGGTGCAGGTGAGAGGTAGAAGAAGTAGTAACTGTAGACGTGAGAGTAGAGGAGCGTCTTGAGGGCCCTGACCAATGTAGATGCCGGGATAGCGTAGTAAAGAACGAAAGAAGAAGAAGATACTCGTACTCACATATAGATCCCTTACTTGATCTGAACGCCCTATACCCTATAGTGTCGGGATACTCGTCCTGGTAGGGTAGTGCGAGGTCCCAGGTGCTGAGTTGAGCAGACCTCCCAGGATTTCCAAGGATAGCTATGCATTACAGTAGGATACATAGGCAAACTTCAGCTTTGTCCTAATGGGGTCAGTACCTAGCTCAGGAATGCGGCCCCCTGTCTTGTTGAGAGTATCCCTGGCGTGGACAAGGTGAACCTCAGAGGAAGTCCTTTCCTCCTGAGGGGTCTAGCACTGCATGCCAGCGGTGGTTAACAACTTAGGAAACGTCTCTCACTCTTTGTCTCTCCCACTTTTCTAACAAAATACTCCAGAATCTCCAACTCCAAGGGTCCTGGCCTAGGCTAGGCCCTGACTGTACTGCAGCAGGAACTGTCTCTCTGTGTTGCTCGCTCTAACAAAACCAAGTGGAGGACTCCTCTGAACCAGGAACTAATATCCCTTTTATAGGGGCAAACTAAACCTACTGGTAATAGGTGGGGCTGTGTGTGTGAAAGAGCTACAATAAGAGAAAGAAAGGAGGGAAAATTCCTGCACCTGTGATAGGATTAGAACAAACATGTGACATAACAGAGTTAACCCAATGCTTACTTCAGCCGTGAAGAACATAGGACATACAATAAATACAGTAGTGACACCTAGAGGGGAAAACACATCATACACTTCTTCTTTCTCCCAATGTGAGAATCGGAGTGAGTTCCTTTGGCCAGGTGCATAGACAACTTAGTGGCACAGGTGATAATGTACAGGATTGGAGGCTACAGGTGATATAATATACAGGAGACCACAGGTGATATCATATACAGGATTGGAGGCTACAGGTGATATAGTATACAAGATTGGAGGCTACAGGTGAAATAATATCCAGGATTAAAGGCTACAGGTAATAATATACAGCATTGGAGGCCACAGGTGATATAATATTCAGAAGAGGAGGCTACAGGTGATATAATATACAGGAGAGGAGGCTACAGGTGATATAATATACAGGAGAGGAGGCTACAGGTGATATAATATACAGGAGGCTACAGGTGATATAATATACAGGATTAGAGGCTGCAGGTGATATAATATACAGGAGAGGAGGCTACAGGTGATATAATATACAGGAGAGGAGGCTACAGGTGATATAATATACAGGAGAGGAGGTTACAGGTGATATAATATACAGGAGGCTACAGGAGATATAATTTACAGGAGGCTACAGGTGATATAATATACAGGAGGCTACAGGAGATATAATATACAGGAGGCTACAGGTGATATAATATACAGGAGGCTACAGGAGATATAATCTACAGGAGAGAAGGCTACAGGTGATATAATATACAGGAGGCTACAGGTGATATAATATACAGGAGAGGAGGCTACAGGTGATATAATATACAGGAGGCTACAGGTGATATAATATACAGGAGGCTACAGGAGATATAATATACAGGAGGCTGCAGGTGATGTAATATACAGGAGGCTACAGGTGATATAATATACAGGAGGCTGCAGGTGATATAATATACAGGAGAGGAGGTTACAGGTGATATAATATACAGGAGGCTACAGGTGATATAATATACAGGAGAGGAGGTTACAGGTGATATAATATACAGGAGGCTACAGGTGATATAATATACAGGATTAGAGGCTGCAGGTGATATAATATACAGGAGAGGAGGCTACAGGTGATATAATATACAGGAGAGGAGGCTACAGGTGATATAATATACAGGAGGCTACAGGTGATATAATATACAGGATTAGAGGCTGCAGGTGATATAATATACAGGAGAGGAGGCTACAGGTGATATAATATACAGGAGAGGAGGCTACAGGTGATATAATATACAGGAGAGGAGGTTACAGGTGATATAATATACAGGAGGCTACAGGTGATATAATATACAGGAGGCTACAGGTGATATAATATACAGGAGAGGAGGCTACAGGAGATATAATATACAGGAGGCTACAGGTGATATAATATACAGGAGAGGAGGCTACAGGTGATATAATATACAGGAGGCTACAGGTGATATAATATACAGAAGGCTACAGGTGATATAATATACAGGAGAGGAGGCTACAGGAGATATAATATACAGGAGGCTACAGGTGATATAATATACAGGAGGCTGCAGGTGATATAATATACAGGAGGCTGCAGGTGATGTAATATACAGGAGGCTACAGGTGATATAATATACAGTACAGGAGAGGAGGCTACAGGTGATATAATATACAGGAGAGGAGGCTACAGGAGATATAATATACAGGAGGCTACAGGTGATATAATATACAGGAGGCTGCAGGTGATGTAATATACAGGAGGCTACAGGTGATATAATATACAGCAGGCTACAGGTGATATAATATACAGGAGGCTACAGGTGATATAATATACAGGAGAGGAGGCTACAGGTGATATAATATACAGGAGGCTGCAGGTGATGTAATATACAGGAGGCTACAGGTGATATAATATACAGGAGAGGAGGCTACAGGTGATATAATATACAGGAGGCTGCAGGTGATGTAATATACAGGAGGCTACAGGTGATATAATATACAGTACAGGAGAGGAGGCTACAGGTGATATAATATACAGGAGGCTACAGGTGATATAATATACAGGAGAGGAGGCTACAGGAGATATAATATACAGGAGGCTACAGGTAATATAATATACAAGAAGCTACAGGTGATATAATATACAGGAGAGGAGGCTACAGGTGATATAGTATACAGGAGGCTGCAGGTGATATAATATACAGGAGGCTACAGGTGATATAATATACAGCAGGCTACAGGTGATATAATATACAGGAGGCTGCAGGTGATGTAATATACAGGAGGCTACAGGTGATATAATATACAGTACAGGAGAGGAGGCTACAGGTGATATAATATACAGGAGGCTACAGGTGATATAATATACAGGAGAGGAGGCTACAGGAGATATAATATACAGGAGGCTACAGGTAATATAATATACAAGAAGCTACAGGTGATATAATATACAGGAGAGGAGGCTACAGGTGATATAGTATACAGGAGGCTGCAGGTGATATAATATACAGGAGGCTACAGGTGATATAATATACAGCAGGCTACAGGTGATATAATATACAGGAGGCTACAGGTGATATAATATACAGGAGGCTACAGGTGATATAATATACAGGAGGCTACAGGTGATATAATATACAGCAGGCTACAGGTGATATAATATACAGGAGGCTACAGGTGATATAATATACAGGAGGCTACAGGAGATATAATATACAGGAGGCTACAGGTGATATAATATACAGGAGGCTACAGGTGATATAATATACAGGAGGCTACAGGTGATATAATATACAGGAGGCTACAGGTGATATAATATACAGGAGGCTACAGGTAATATAATATACAGGAGAGGAGGCTACAGGTGATATAGTATACAGGAGGCTGCAGGTGATATAATATACAGGAGGCTACAGGTGATGTAATATACAGGAGGCTACAGGTGATATAATATACAGGAGGCTGCAGGTGATATAATATACAGGAGGCTGCAGGTGATATAATATACAGGAGGCTGCAGGTGATATAATATACAGGAGAGGAGGCTACAGGTGATATAATATACAGGAGGCTACAGGTGATATAATATACAGGAGGCTACAGGTGATATAATATACAGGAGAGGAGGCTGCAGGTGATATAATATACAGGAGAGGAGGCTACAGGTGATATAATATACAGGAGGCTACAGGTGATATAATATACAGGAGGCTACAGGTGATATAATATACAGGAGAGGAGGCTGCAGGTGATATAATATACAGGAGAGGAGGCTACAGGTGATATAATATACAGGAGGCTACAGGTGATATAATATACAGGAGGCTACAGGTGATATAATATACAGGAGGCTACAGGTGATATAATATACAGGAGAGGAGGCTACAGGTGATATAATATACAGGTGAGGAGGCTACAGGTGATATAATATACAGGAGAGGAGGCTACAGGTGATATAATATACAGGAGGCTACAGGTGATATAATATACAGGAGGCTACAGGTGATATAATATACAGGAGAGGAGGCTACAGGTGATATAATATACAGGAGGCTGCAGGTGATATAATATACAGGAGGCTCAGGCTGTGACACCGCACACATCAGCCTCCTCCTCCCTCTGTTCACAGGAAACTACATCTCCCACAATGCCGCGGTCAGGGAGAGCATTGTTTGGGATCTGGTTCCTGGGTTGGGTGGTCCTTCCTTTCCTGACACATGCACCATCTGCCTGCAGACTCGGGGGACCCCATATACCCAGGAGCCCCGCACCCCCACCCTGCAGTGTAAGTGAGGGGGGGGGGGGGGAGGGGGAGTCACCAGGGGGGGGGCAAGGTGCAGAGTTCCTGGCTGCTGCTGTGTGCTCTGCAGATGCTGCCCCCTCCCCCGCATAGATCATGTATTATGCATTTATATACATGTATTAGCAGGCTGCATTGATGCGGTCGCTGCAGGTTGTGTGTCGCACTGGCAGTGGTCTCTGACCGCAGAGAACCAGGGCATGCTGGGAGTTGTAGTTTTATCAACTGCTGCAGAGTCCTTGCTAAAGCTTTATGGAGACTTTCAGTCATACAGCCGTAATATTTCATCCCGGACCACCTCACCCCAAAATCTGTGACTCCCCCCAAAATATAGACGTCCTATAACTGATACCGCCAACACACCGGGCACCTGTGGTGATATCACATATAACCTCGCGGGTTGTTATCACTATGATTGTCAGGCGCTAAAGTTTTGGCAATGCCGGTCTATGGGGGTGAAGGGGTTAATAATAACATCCCTGGTGGTCCACAGTGCTGAAGGGGTTAATGATAATATCCCTGGTGATCCACAGTGCTGAAGGGGTTAATGATAACATCCCTGGTGGTCCACAGTGCTGAAGGGGTTAATAATAACATCCCTGGTGGTCCACAGTGCTGAAGGGGTTAATGATAACATCCCTGGTGGTTCACAGTGCTGAAGGGGTTAATAATAACATCCCTGGTGGTCCACAGTGCTGAAGGGGTTAATGATAACGTATATGATGGTGGTAGTAGTAGTAGTAGTAGTAGTAGCAGCTCTGTCTCTGGCTGACAGGGGGAGTAATCCGGCTCCTGCTGATTATTGGGATTTGGTGATACACTCCTCTTAGGATTGCTGTGTGTATCACCACTTAGAGGGATCGGATACTCTCTTATACTCTCTTCTCTGTAGGATCCCTGTGTATGATTGCTGTGTGTGTATCACCACAGGGATCGGATACTCTCTTCTCTGTAGGATCCCTGTGTATGATTGCTCTGTGTGTATCACCATTTAGAGGGATCAGATACTCTCTTATACTCTCTTCTCTGTAGGATCCCTGTGTATGATTGCTGTGTGTGTATCACCACTTAGAGGGATCGGATACTCTCTTATACTTTCTTCTCTCTGTAGGATCCCTGTGTATGATTGCTGTGTGTGTATCACCAGTTAGAGGGATCGGATACTCTCTTATACTCTCTTCTCTGTAGGATCCCTGTGTATGATTGCTCTGTGTGTATCACTTAGAGGGATCGGATACTCTCTTATACTCTCTTCTCTGTAGGATCCCTGTGTATGATTGCTCTGTGTGTATCACCACTTAGAGGGATCGGATACTCTCTTATACTCTTCTCTCTGTAGGATCCCTGTGTATGATTGCTCTGTGTGTGTATCACCACTTAGAGGGATCGGATACTCTCTTATACTTTCTTCTCTCTGTAGGATCCCTGTGTATGATTGCTGTGTGTGTATCACTTAGAGGGATCGGATACTCTCTTATACTCTCTTCTCTGTAGGATCCCTGTGTATGATTGCTGTGTGTGTATCACCTCTTAGAGGGATTGGATACTCTCTTATACTCTTCTTTCTGTAGGATCCCTGTGTATGATTGCTGTGTGTGTATCACCTCTTAGAGGGATTGGATACTCTCTTATACTCTTCTTTCTGTAGGATCCCTGTGTATGATTGCTGTGTGTGTATCACCACTTAGAGGGATCGGATACTCTCTTATACTCTTCTCTCTGTAGGATCCCTGTGTATGATTGCTGTGTGTATCACCATTTAGAGGGATCGGATACTCTCTTATACTCTTCTCTCTGTAGGATCCCTGTGTATGATTGCTGTGTGTATCACCATTTAGATGGATCGGATACTCTCTTATACTCTCTTCTCTGTAGGATCCCTGTGTATGATTGCTGTGTGTGTATCACCACTTAGATGGATCGGATACTCTCTTATACTCTTCTCTCTGTAGGATCCCTGTGTATGATTGTGAGTTAGAGAGACGGCAGCCGGGATGGCGGGAGCATCGCACTACATCATCCACGACGACAACTCCTCCGACTCCGATGTCTGCTGGTAAATCCATTCTCCTATATATAGATTGTATAAGATGCTGCAATGCTGTAACAGCAGTACCAACTACATGTCCCCATAACAGTACCAACTACATGTCCCCATAACAGTACCAACTACATGTCCCCATAACAGTACCAACTACATGTCCCCATAACAGTACCAACTACATGTCCCCATAACAGTACCAACCACATGTCCCCATAACAGTACCAACCACATGTCCCCATAACAGTACCAACCACATGTCCCCATAACAGTACCAACCACGTATCCCCATAACAGTACCAACCACATGTCCCCATAACAGTACCAACCACATGTCCCCATAACAGTACCAACCACGTGTCCCCATAACAGTACCAACCACGTGTCCCCATAACAGTACCAACCACGTGTCCCCATAAAAGTGCCAGCTATTGTGTCCCCATAACAGTGCCAGCTATTGTGTCCCCATAACACTGCCAGCCATGTGTCCCCATAACAGTACCAACCACGTGTCCCCATAACAGTACCAACCACGTGTCCCCATAACAGTACCAACCACGTGTCCCCATAACAGTACCAACCACGTGTCCCCATAACAGTACCAACCACATGTCCCCATAACAGTACCAACCACATGTCCCCATAACAGTACCAACCACAGTGCCAGCTATTGTGTACCCATAACAGTAACAACCAGTGTTTGCCCATGACAAGCTGGCTATTGTGTCCCCATAACAGTACCAACCACCATGGTCCCATGACAGAGCCAGCTATTGTGACCCCATTCCAGTACCAACCACCATGTCCCCATGACAGTGTCGGCTATTCTGACCCTATAATAGTACCAACCACCATGCCCCCATGACAGTGCCAGCTATTCTGTCCCCATAACAGTGCCCAGATCATTGCCAGACAAAATGCCCCCATCAGTGTCCCAGTGGTAGTGTTGGCCAAGGTTTCCCCATCAGGGTCGGCCACCCTGCCCATGTGATGCCAACTGCCATGTCCCCATGGTATCGGCATTTGTCAGGTCCCCACTGTGCCCCCATGGCAGTGTCAGACACTGTGTCCCCATGAGAGGGACAGCTGCAGTCTCCCCATGAAGGAGTCTTTCTTTGTCCCTGTGAGGGTGGTGTCCACAATGTCCCTGGTATAGTCCTCTGTGTATCCTATTTAGCATCCTCCACCATGTCTCCATGAGGGTGTTCTCCTCTGCACCCCTATGACCATGTCGTCCACCAGGTCAGCTGCAGTCTCCTCATGGTGGTGGTAGCTACCATTTTTCCATTAATATGAGTCTCCATAGCGATGTCGCCCACTATACTACCATAATTATAATGATAACCATAACCATAGTTATAGTCCCGTAATTCCACCAAGAAAACAGAGACAAGCTGTACCAGTGGTTCCTGACCTGCCAGTACTGATTCCCTTTGGTTCCACCTCCTGTCTCTCTCAATCTTACTGTCCTATGATCATTCCCTCCTTGGGCTTCATGTTGTTGACTCTTTCTTATCTTTCTTTCGATAAGGTTGGGTCCCGGAGACTTGAGTCATCTGTCTGAGTATAAGGCAGAAGAGGTCTGGGACGTCTATTCACATGAGAGGTCTTTCCAAAGAACGTTCAGCTCAGGTGGGTCCTCCAGATCCTGTTTGGTCTTTGGTCACTAGATTCCATACTGCACGTACTATATGGTGCTGAGGACCATTCTCAGTCGGGCCTTGGTACCTGAGGGTATCCAGTATAAATGATAGGGGGAGTTTCTGTTAGAAGGTTTGCATTGAGATTGAGAACATCAAGTTCTTCTCTAACACTAGGTCACAGTATAACAGTATGCCAAAATTGGTCTGTTACCGAAAGACTAGAAGACCCTTTAAAAAATAGAACTGTCTTCAATCCTAAATAATTTATGAAAATTCATAATCTATGGTGCATTTTTGTTCTGACACTCCTCGATGTGTTTCTTCCAAGCAGATGAAGAAGTAACCTGCATAGACCTATATGAAGATGTTGCTCCCATCAACACCCAAAAAAGTTTACAAACCAAACCCAACCTCAGACATGTGGAAAAACGAGGAAAAAGAGCCTACAAGCCACGAGAGAGAGTACAAAGCTCTGATAGGTCTTCTCCTGAAAAGTCAATCGCTAGAGAGAGGAGCACCATTGACTCTGCTGGGAACATTACCTTGATGACGGAGACCATCTACAAATGCAATAAGTGTGATAAAACCTTCTACACTCGATCGGGGTATCGGAAACACCAGAGGAACCACTCGGAGGACAATGGTCTTACCTGTAGTGAGTGCGGGGAGGTGTGCAAAGACTTGACTGCATACAATCTCCATAAAGAAGCTCACGAGGAAAGACATCCATGGTCGTGTACTGTATGTCACAAACGGTTCAGGCTCCAGTCCCAGCTGACCAGACACGAAAGGACCCACACGGGAGAAAGACCCTACACTTGTAACATATGTGGAAATACCTTTAGCCAGAGTTCCAACCTTGCTACTCATATGAAAACCCACACGGGGGAGATGTCATTTGCATGTGACGAATGCGGGAAGTCCTTCACCCATAAGTCTGAGCTGGAAGTGCACAGGACGGAGCACTCAGAGGAGAAGGTCCGAGCTACCTCAGAATATGGGAAAGATCTCCAAAGAAGCTTCCACCAGAGAGAGGAACCATACAAGAGAGTCCAGAGTGGAGATAATAAGCCTCACGCCTGTGTTATATGTGGGAAAAAGTTCTGCAATGCGGCAAGTTGTAAGAAACACGAGAAGGGGCATTCAGGGACCAAGACTTTTCTATGCGGAGGCTGCGGCAGAAACTTTAGCAGTAGGGCCAGTTACACAAGTCACTCATGTGTCCTGATAAATTAATGTCTAATGTTGGGGCTGCCTTGTTTCTAAAATGTCTCCACTTATTGTCCCTGTTGGGGGGACGTCTTTTTGCACCAATATAGATTGGTGTGTAAAAATTACTCGGCTATAGTCCAGGTTTAAGGCTCTCTCTGAAGAAATATTCATCTAGGTATGGAGAGAGAAGGACCAATCTGACCAAACTCGGGACTGAAACTTTGTGCAAATTCAAATTTTTGAACTTTTTGAAATAAAGAGATGGACACAGCATGAATTATTTTTTAAAATTGCACATTGAAGACGTCTTGGTGGCTGGCCTCATCCAACACGCTGTCCATTTCCTATAAAACCGCTCAGATTCTTACTAGGACAGCCCAGCTCTTGACTACCCTCAATACTGAAGTCTAAATACACTGATTCATTTTTTTTTGGTTCTTTTGGAAGTTCTAGTTTTATTGTAGGACTAAAGTTCTCAATCAGGTAGGGTTCTAGAACAGTAGTAGCTTAGAACTTGGGATACTAAACCAACAGCACACTGACTCACCTGGTTCTCGCCAAAATAAAGTCAACTTTGTCCACTGTTTTTGTATGTGGTAGTTGCCTCTTTCCCATACCTCACATGGCACACACCTAATGGTAGGCGTAACAGATCAGACAGAAGTGGGCCGATGGTTAAACCATCATTGAATCTGCGATCATCTCGTGAACAAATGGTTTACAGAAGCCTCCATAAGCATTTAAAAGGGAATCTGTACACACAGACCGCTGGTACCGTTTTGTCATCTATATCAAAGAATGTCTGATCCCGAGGCTTGCCTGGCTCCTGGGGCTGGTATTTGGGCTAAAACAAAAATTTTATTCTAGTGGCACAGTGTCAATGAGGCGGGGCCTAGGGCATCTGTGCCCTAGGCTTGCTGTGCCTCTCTCCACACCTTTCTTCTTTTTCGGCATACCCCTGGGCTGGATTGTCATCTTTGGCTTCCTGAAGATTCAGCCTAAGGGCGTGCCAAAAAAGATGAACGGCGGGGAGAGAGATGCTGCAGGCCTAGGGGACGGATCAGCAAGGCCCCGCCTCATTGACACAGCATCGCTGACTCAGAAGGATAAATTTCATGTAATAGCGCCGGGGCTCTGTAACACCTCGACACAATGTTATAATTGGTTTCCTGTCTTTTACACGACCTTTGTGATAAAAGTGACATGATTTATCCCAGTCGCACGCTGAGAAGTCTTTATTAGGTTTTCGTTTCCAGCCTTTTTGGTAAGATACTTCATCCTCTCCTGTCATACACAAGAGCTGACTATAGACTATAGAGACCGTGTGGGTCGAGGCGGCTTGGAGGCCACATAAAGTCTCGAATGAGGTAAGTTTTGCCACTAGATGTCGCTCTTATGTATATTGTGTACCTAAGTATTCAATGAGAGCTCTCTCTTTTCTGCCTATCTCTATCCTTCTCTTTCTCTCTTGCACTCTCTTCTCACCCACTCACAGCACATGTTACAGATGCTGTGGGAGGAGGTCACATGGGGAGAGGAAGTGCAGCCACACCTAAGGGAGTCTGAGGGTGGTATTACATGAGCCGATGGGGGCCAGATAATACCTGTAAACGTGTGCCGATCTGCTAGATCGGTGCTCGTTTACTGGGCCTATTACACGGCCCGATAATCATTTAACAAGGGCTGCAGGGACATCGTTACCAATGTCCTTGCAGCCCTTGCTTAAACTATATACTTTACCTATCCACACTCCAGGGCTGCTCCTGTGGTCCGCTTCTCCCCGGGTCCCGCACGCTCTAGCTTCAGAGCGGCCTGTGATTGGTTGAGCGGGGTGTCAGCTGACGGGCCGCTCTGAAGCTAGAGCACGCGGGACTTAGGGAGAAGCGAACCGCAGTAGCAGCCCTGGAGTGTGGATAGGTAATGTATATTGTCAGTCGTCAGTCTATTACACGTAGCGATGCGCGGTTGGTGCCCAACAAATATAGGTTCTAACCTATATCAACGATCAGCCGATGATCGTTGTCATCGGCTGATCCTTGTATTTATCACATGGAGTGATAATGGGCCAAATCGGGCCGATTATCGTTCCGTCTAATAGTACCCTTACTCTGGCTTTGGTAGAGGAAGGACGCAAACCAAAACGGTCCCTGCAGTAGCCAAGTAGGGCCCTGGCTTATGCCAGGTCCCATGTGAAGTGTTTTTGGGTTGGTCTCTGTAGCGGATGAACGGACACCTTAGCAATCTTTTCTTGAAAGCAGCACTTCTATACACTATGCAGTGCTGAACGCACACTTAGAGAGGACAAGTCAGGGATCACCCCAACCCACGCCGAGAACCTCTAAAAGTGCAGGACAGTATCCTGAAGAAAGAGGAACTGATCCGGATAGAGCAAAGTTGCTAAAAGCCTACGTACTCTATCTCGCAGCGTGGGTGTCATCAGAGAACTATGACCACTCTGATCAACCCAGGTAACAAGGTCTGGAGCTTGTGTCACCTTCTAGGATGGGTCGCTCGACACTGGTGGGCAATAGGTGGTGCAAAGACCAAAGAGTCAAAACACGGGCTTATGTATTCTCTCTACTCTCAAGTATTCTACTTATTCTCCTTCTAAACTTCCAGCAGAGCACAGTACTACATTGGGTTTGGAGTCTCTCAACATCCTCCTCTCTACTTCTCTAAACCTCTTCTACCTCTTAGCACGCAACTCAGTCAGCACGTCTATACTTCTCCTTAAACTTTCAGCACAGGTCGTGTCACTAAAGATTAAAGTGTATCATCAAGTCAAGATCCTACTGTATATCACCATATTAGGCCTTCCTGCAGTAAAGAAAAGTTTATTTTAACTGGACTCAGTGGTTATTCGCTAAGCACCTACACAGCCATTGCATCCTGCTTGGGTCATATCCCCTTTCTGTTGGTTGCGGGACCAATAGTCCGGGTGGGTCATAACTCCACTCCAGACCACCATGATCCATCTGACCGGCCATGTGTCACCACAGAGATCTGGATCCATCTGACCGGCCATGTTTCTTCACAGAGATCTGGATCCATCTGACCGGCCATGTGTCACCACAGAGATCTGGATCTATATGACCGGCCGTGTTCCTCCACAGAGATCTGGATCCATCTGACCGGACATGTTTCTCCACAGAGATCTGGATCTATCTGACCGGCCATGTTTCTCCACAGAGATCTGGATCCATCTGACCGGCCATGTTTCTCTATAGAGATCTGAATCCATCTGACCGGCACTCACTGATATCATAGTTCTGAGAGGGACGGTCCCAGGTTGGACCTAATATTTATTAATCCTTCTTATCACCGTCTCCTCCATCCTATCACTCGCTGGGTTGTAGGAATCATGGCCACCAGGGGGAGCTAACCACAGCACACCCATACAGCACAGCAGGGACAGCGTATGGTATGGCAGCTTCCGGCCACCAGGGGGAGCTCACCACAGCAAACTGGTACAGCACAGCCAGGACAGCGTACGGTATGGTGGTTTTGGACCACCAGGGGGAGCTCAGCACAGTAAACTCGTATTGCACAGCAGGGACAGAGCGTATGGTATGGTGGATTCTGGCCACCAGGGGAAGCTCACCACAGCTCACTCCTACAGCACAGCAGGGACAGCATACCGTATGGCGGCAGGCAACCGGATAACGGTAGACTGTGGGCAGCTCTACATCTGGCGGTAGGGGATAATGGGGATGGCGGCAGGTGATGGTCTTCATGTCCTGCATGCAGCTGCTCTGCAACAGAAAGTGAAGGTAGGGGACAGTGTCGGCAGGCTAAAAGAATCCCAGCTGCATGTCCCGGTGCTTGATTCGGCGGGAATGCTTCCAAACACTTTTCTAAGTCTTAATTTCGGGGAAGGCCTTATATTTAGCAATTTTCAGGGGAAACAGGCACTGCATCCCAGACTAGCAATACTCTGCCTTATATTAGAGAAGGCATGGCATCTACAGAAGAACATGGTCTTATGATCCTGGGGGTTTAACCTCCTAGATGCCACAGTCAGCAGGTTTTTAGATGGGAAAGGGAGTAGATTTCCTTTTTTATCCCATTGATTTCCCTAGCAAAGGATTATGGGATGCCAGTAGGTTGATCTGGTAACCAGGGGCCCATCAATGGCCCCTACATCTGCTGTATTAGTCACCCAGTAGGGTCTGCCAGGGATATTATACACCTATAGCCCAAACCTGGCTAGTTCTGCAGGACTTTATTATGTACGGGTTTTGTGCTGTGTTTGCACTGGGCGCTTCTCTTCTAGTAAATCTCTGCACTGTGTTCAGGTTCCTCATCTTCCGGCTGTCCGTCTCAATATGACATCTCTGTTCACTGTCGCCCTCTTCTGGCTGCTGACTGGAGTTACTGCTCAGACCTTAATCATCTTATTATTCACTGTGTTTACAAAAAATGGCGCCACTCTTGTCCATAGATTATGGGTGGTATTGCATCTCTGCCTCATTCACCTAAATACCAGATGGAAGCAAAGGACATCAATAAATCAGTAGCTGGGGAGAAAAAGCAGATCACTATAACCCCAGACAGCCGGAATATTCTCAGATTGCAGTGTAATCTATGGCCAGCAGGTGTCGCTGTTACATTCCCGGCAAATGCAGCTGGGACATAGGTGACCTGGGGAAGACGATCCATATACAGCATATACATTGAGGCGTACATACTAACCACGCCACCACACTCCTCCCCACCCAGGGCTCAAACATATCCCCCTTTGTAGTGTTTTGTGCACTGGTATCACACAGCATGGCTTAGATATACTAGTATCACACAGCGTGGCTTAGATATACTAGTATCACACAGTATATGTATGCTGACTATTCCTGTTATACCAGACCTTGGCTGCTGACTATTCCTGTTATACCTGACCTCGGCTGCTGACTATTCCTGTTATACCAGACCTCGGCTGCTGACTATTCCTGTTATACCTGACCTCGGCTGCTGACTATTCTTTGGCTCTGTGATTCTGATCTATATTTTGATTCTCCTGGTTCTACCCGACTATCCGCCATTGTGTTTTGTCTGTCTTTGTTATCGTCTTTTGTCTTGTCAGTCTATTTCAGTGCAGGGAACGTCACCCGTTGTCCGCCATCATTTATAGTAGTCTAGTGGCAAGTAGGCAGGGACAGTGGGAGTGGGACAGTGTCAGGGCTTCACCTGTCTGTTTGTGTGCCCTGAAGTGTCCTGACACACTGTATATGCCCTTACCATGGGATATGTTGCAGCCTTCCATCAGAGATAAGTGTCGGGAGGGATCCTGATGTGTACCACCAAGTAAAAAACTCCATTTACCCCCCCAGAATCTAACCAACAAGAAGGATATGTATTCAGTACACACTACAGGCCCAATTCCGGGCTTGTGGAAATACGACCATTGATGGAGAGATGGGTCAAGATCTCTTAGACATCTCCTTGGACTGGCCCACTAATGGCTACTCCAATGGGCCCAGACATAGAAACAATAATTGACCCCAAACATCCAGAAGAAGATGAATTTGGAGTCAATCACTAGAGATCTGGGCCAGATGTATATTAATAAAGTTCACCTTGTCCCATTAGGATTTCCGAGTAACACTGTGCTCTAGACTGGGACCCAAACTGGGACCATATCAATGTGTGGAGAATGTTTGGGGAACATGACCGGCTAACTTAGAGTTACCATATAAAATGTTGTGCAAAGTCCATATCTACTATGGTTGGATCCTCGGCTTGGCAGTAGCCAGGAACATACGTTTCGAGTCCTTGATCTCTGTTTTTATTATTATTTGTAGATGTGCCCAGATTAATGCCATATCCACCGTCTCTACCCAAACCTTCCAGTGTTACGGGATGATCGTCCAGTTCGTGGACACCATCTTACCCGGGAAGCCGCAGTATCTACAGCTCTGTGAGGTCCACGTCTTTAGCGTTCCTGTGGCCTCCTTGCCAAAATAACTAAAAGAGAATGATGAATAAAGTGATAAAAACATTATGTGTCTCTACATTATTCCCCCCAGATGTGTCCGTGGTACCGGCAGTACATGGAATTAGCTCCTGGTGCCTATTGGTATATACGGTAATGCCGCTCGTTGGTATATACGGTAATGCCGCTCATTGGTATATACAGTAATGCCGCTCTAGTTCCTACAGTGTTATATATTCCCTCCTTTATACACCAGCTTTATCTACACTACATATGGTGCCCACAAAAAAGATGGAAGTATCAGTTTAGGCCAAATGGGAGAAGTAGTTTATGGGATGATGGTAGGGCCTTGGCTGGACCCTGAGGGGGAGATTTATCAAACATAGTGTAAAGTGAAACTGGCTCAGTTGCCCCCGGCAACCAATCAGATTCCACTTTTTATTCCTCGCAGACTTTTTGGAAAATGAAAGGTGGAATCTGATTGGTTGCTAGGGGCAACTGAGCCAGTTTCACTTTACACCATGTTTGATAAATCTCCTCCTGAGTATCTTTATGGGGAACCCCAAGCTTAGTAACTGAGGGTCTGCACATGGTGGTATGGTAAGGGCACACTATGGTGCTGGTGTATAGTGTGCCTGTTAGTGTAACTCGGTACGGCCATTGCTTGTAAGACATGTAACACTGGCTCTGGTGCAGTAAACCAGTAAACCAGTACGTGCAGGAGGGCACTTGGGTCTTTCTTTCGTTTTGTGACTAGAGGCAGTTCTCACTTGCAGAGGTTTTTGCACAAGGAAGGGCCGGAGCAGGGCAGCAAGTCTCACTTTAGGCGGGAGAAGTTCCAGCGGTCTTCCTCCTTCAGACAGCAGCATGGCTGAGATGGAAGCTTCGGGCTGCCTCCTGCAATGGTAATGATGCCTGGCTCAGAGGCACCCCAAACAGCAGCCCCCATCCCCCACGGCACCTCAGCAACACACCCGCAGGTCCCTGCCCCCGCTTGTGGTGTCTGGAGCTTGTGGTGCACAGGGCCAGGAGATGTCCAGGGAGTCCCTGCAGTAATCCTCCAGGTCAGGCTCTCGGGCCTACTGCTCCAGGTTGTGAGGAATCCGTAGTGGCCGGACCATCATGGGGAACGGCCTGCACCGACGGTCCTCCTGCTTCAATCTACCCTGCAGCAGTGGTGCCTGGCCATGTGCTGGTCTGGCAGCCCACCTGTCTCAAATGAGACTGCCCCCAGAAGAGCCACAGGCCCCTAACCCCCAGTGCTACAAAAACATGGCCACTTTCTTCCAGAGACAGACCCGCTCTTGTCTCCAGTTTGGGTGGAGTTTTATAACTTAGTTCCATTGAAGTGAATGGAGCTGAATTGCAGACCATACCTGGAGACAAGAGTGGTGATGTCTCTGGAAGAAAGTGACCATGTTTTTGTAGTGCTGGATAACCTCCTTAAACCTATGGAGAAGACAACCTTTTGGGCCTCCAGGCTCCCACCACATCACAGGATCGCAGAATTAGGTGTTGGTCTTGCAGAGTGTGTGACGCCCAACATCACTTCCATCATCAGGAGACAGATGTGGAGCGGGAGCGGGATTGTCAGTATGGCGTCTAGTGGACTGTGAATGTGGAAATCCTTGAGCATTGCAGTGTAACCATGTGCAGAGCTGCTTTACCCCCATGAAGAATCACATCTCAGACAGTCCGACTCCCCAATACAACTACATGGATAGTTGCTTCATCCCTCTAGTACAGTACAATCACAGGCAGAGCCGAATCACCCCCACAATATAATCATATACAGAGCCGAATCACCCCCACAATATAATCATATACAGAGCCGAATCACCCCCACAATATAATCATATACAGAGCCGAATCACCCACACAATATAATCATATACAAAGCCGAATCACCCCCACAATATAATCATATACAGAGCCGAATCACCCCCACAATATAATCATATACAGAGCCGAATCACCCCCACAATATAATCATATACAGAGCCGAATCACCCCACTATGTAATCATATACAGAGCCGAATCACCCCCACAGTATAATCATATACAGAGCCGAATCACCCCCAGAATATAATCATATACAGAGCCGAATCACCCCCACAATATAATCATATACAAAGCCGAATCACCATACAATATAATCATATACAGAGCCGAATCACCCCCACAATATAATCATATACAGAGCCGAATCACCCCCACAGTATAATCATATACAGAGCCGAATCACCCCCACAGTATAATCATATACAGAGCCGAATCACCCCCACAATATAATCATATACAGAGCCGAATCACCATACAATATAATCATATACAGAGCCGAATCACCATACAATATAATCATATACAGAGCCGAATCACCCCCACAATATAATCATATACAGAGCCGAATCACCCCCACATTATAATCATATACAGAGCCGAATCACCCCCACAGTATAATCATATACAGAGCCGAATCACCCCCACAATATAATCATATACAGAGCCGAATCACCCCCACAATATAATCATATACAGAGCCGAATCACCATACAATATAATCATATACAGAGCCGAATCACCATACAATATAATCATATACAGAGCCGAATCACCCCCACAGTATAATCATATACAGAGCCGAATCACCATACAATATAATCATATACAGAGCCGAATCACCATACAATATAATCATATACAGAGCCGAATCACCCCCACAATATAATCATATACAGAGCCGAATCACCATACAATATTATCATATACAAAGCCGAATCACCATACAATATAATCATATACAGAGCCGAATCACCCCCACAATATAATCATATACAGAGCCGAATCACCCCCACAATATAATCATATACAGAGCCGAATCACCATACAATATAATCATATACAGAGCCGAATCACCATACAATATTATCATATACAAAGCCGAATCACCATACAATATAATCATATACAGAGCCGAATCACCATACAATATAATCATATACAGAGCCGAATCACCCCCACAATATAATCATATACAGAGCCGAATCACCCCCACAATATAATCATATACAGAGCCGAATCACCCCCACAATATAATCATATACAGAGCCGAATCACCCCCACAGTATAATCATATACAGAGCCGAATCACCATACAATATAATCATATACAGAGCCGAATCACCATACAATATAATCATATACAGAGCCGAATCACCCCCACAATATAATCATATACAGAGCCGAATCACCATACAATATTATCATATACAAAGCCGAATCACCATACAATATAATCATGTACAGAGCCGAATCACCATACAATATAATCATATACAAAGCCGAATCACCCCCACAATATAATCATATACAGAGCCGAATCACCCCCACAATATAATCATATACAGAGCCGAATCACCCCCACAATATAATCATGTACAGAGCCGAATCACCATACAATATAATCATATACAGAGCCGAATCACCCCCACAATATAATCATATACAGAGCCGAATCACCCCCACAATATAATCATATACAGAGCCGAATCACCCCCACAATATAATCATATACAGAGCCGAATCACCCCCACAATATAATCATATACAGAGCCGAATCACCCCCACAGTATAATCATATACAGAGCCGAATCACCCCCACAATATAATCATATACAGAGCCGAATCACCATACAATATAATCATATACAGAGCCGAATCACCCACACAATATAATCATATACAAAGCCGAATCACCCCCACAATATAATCATATACAGAGCCGAATCACCATACAATATAATCATATACAAAGCCGAATCACCCCCACAATATAATCATATACAGAGCCGAATCACCCCCACAATATAATCATATACAGAGCCGAATCACCCCCACAATATAATCATGTACAGAGCCGAATCACCATACAATATAATCATATACAGAGCCGAATCACCCCCACAATATAATCATATACAGAGCCGAATCACCCCCACAATATAATCATATACAGAGCCGAATCACCCCCACAATATAATCATATACAGAGCCGAATCACCCCCACAATATAATCATATACAGAGCCGAATCACCCCCACAGTATAATCATATACAGAGCCGAATCACCCCCACAATATAATCATATACAGAGCCGAATCACCATACAATATAATCATATACAGAGCCGAATCACCATACAATATAATCATATACAGAGCCGAAACACCATACAATATAATCATATACAGAGCCGAATCACCCCCACAATATAATCATATACAGAGCCGAATCACCCCCACAGTATAATCATATACAGAGCCGAATCACCATACAATATAATCATATACAGAGCCGAATCACCCCCACAATATAATCATATACAGAGCCGAATCACCCCCACAATATAATCATATACAGAGCCGAATCACCATACAATATAATCATATACAAAGCCGAATCACCATACAATATAATCATATACAGAGCCGAATCACCATACAATATAATCATATACAGAGCCGAATCACCCCCACAGTCAGGGGCTGGCTGGCAAACTTTGGCCTGGGGGGCAAGCACACAGCAGTGGCCCATGAGTAGCGGACAATCGTCAGGGCACATATACTTAAAGGAGAACTGTTGCTGAACCTAAACATCCCAAGCAGGCAGGGGGTGAGGGGAACATAATAAAGAATCCATATTTACCTGTCCCTGTGCCCCCGCAGTACAGTGTCTCTGCTCACAGACCGGCCTCCTGCAGCTCCTGGTCCTGCAATGTCACACACTGGGGCAAGTGGGTACTTCCCGCCGGAACATGACAATGCAGGAACGTGAGGAACAGGATAACAGCAGCTGTGAGAGAGCTGGTGACCCTGTGCTGCAGGGGCACGGGGATGGGTAAGTATAGATTCTTTTTTATGTTCCCCTGGCCCAGGATTTTTATATAAGGCCAGAGTTCAATCTGCTCTGGATTGGATTGTACCTGGTATGGACATGGACATCATACTATTACTGACCAAACCCTGTATACTAATATAACCAATAATACTACTATAAAAGGGACCAATAATACCCCCACACCATGACCACATACTATAATCACACAGTAACTACATTATAAATGGTTCCTTAATAATACCGTCACTCCACAAGCATTACTACTATACTGGTACTACACTTCACCACACAGAGGCCAATATTCCCCCAAACAAATAGAGGTGTAAGTACAGTGCAGACACATCCAGTGACTCACAGGTGACGTCTTCTCTGATCAGAGTCGGTCAGGTTTCCTTTTCTTTTCCATCATGAAGACTTCTTCCAACCACAAATCATCACAGCATCATCTGCCAGACAAACATCTTCAGGACCTTACTTTTACAGCACCTTTAACCACCTCTATACAAACTCTCTATCATAGTGCCCTTAAACAGTAGAAGAGACTTCTTTGAAGACCAATCTGTAGTCGTTTCCCTTTTCTGTGCTTCTTTCTATACTTAGATCCCTTCTTTATGCCTGTATCTGTAGTTAGGATCCATCATTGTGTCCTCATCTGTAGTAAGACCCTCTCTTTGTGCCCTCATCTGTAATGAGACCCTCTCTTTGTGCCTCATCTGTAATGAGACCCCCTCTTTGTGCCCCATCTGTAGTTGTGCTCCCTCTCTTTGCCCTCTGTAGTTGTGCCCTCCCTTTTTGCCCTCACTTTGTGCTTCCATCTGCAGTTAGCCCCCCCCTTTGTGCTAAATAAATGGTACCCCTTTGTCCTAATGAACTGTACCACCGCCCCCTTGGATAAACTGTGCCTCTTATTAACTGTGTTTATATTAAATAGTGCCACTGTCCCCGTGTTATACTGTGCCCACAATGTAGTTTGCCACTGCTTACTTAAAGGACAACTCCCATGAAAAACTTTTTCCCAGTAATTGAAGCACATTACAAAGTTATATAACACTGTAATATACTTCAATCACCTGTCTGTCCTCCTTCCCTGTCTTTCCCCCCCTCAACCCCCCACCAGGAAGTGTAAGAAACTCGTTCATACCTAATTACTGTCGTCACCAGTCTCCTCTCTCAGCTCCTTCTAGTGACGATGAGTCATCAGCAGGAGGGCGGGGCTAGGTCCTGTTACACCAGCCTCCCCCTCCCCTGCCTGGTCAGGTGACTAGGCTTGCTAAGCTCCCATTGGCTGAGCAACTGTAAGCCATCTGTCATTCTGCAACTCAATAATGACTCGTGACTGACTCCCGGCACATAACCAGCTACAGGACCCCCTCCCCCATACTCCCTCCTGCTGCCGAGTGGACTCAGTGAGTGAGTGAGTGATGTCACTTGCTTATCTTTCTCCTCACTCCCGGCATGTCAGCTACACAGACGTCTTATATCTCCCCTGCTGCCCTGACCTAATCCTGCAGAATGTCACTACAGTGAGGTGACAGTATGTGTGTGCAGCTTCAGTGTGTGTATATAGCAGCCTGACTGAAGAGAGCCAGAGAGGGGGTCATGTGTAGTGTATGATGGGAGTTGTAGTGAATGGAGGGGCAGGCACTTGCTGTGTCACAGCAGCCAAAGTGCATCATGGGAAGCTGAAACCAGGAAGCAAGGAAGAAATGAAGAACAAGACTAGAAATCAGAAGGTACAAAGACGGTGGGAAATTCAAACAGTGACAGCTCAGGAGGGATGATAAGTATAAAAGCTAGGTTTTTTTCCTTAGCGCGGGAGTTGTCCTTTAATAAACTATATAACCTATGCCCTCCAATGTACTGTTCCATTGTCCCCTCTAATGTACTGTGCCACTGTCCTCTCTAATGTACTGTGCCACTGTCCTCTCTAATGTACTGTACCACTGTCCTCTAATGTACTGTACCACTGTCCTCTCTAATGTACTGTACCACTGTCCTCTCTAATGTACTGTGCCACTGTCCTCTCTAATGTACTGTACCACTGCCCTCTAATGTACTGTACCCCTGTCCTCTCTAATGTACTGTACCACTGTCCTCTCTAATGTACTGTACCACTGTCCTCTCTAATGTACTGTACCGCTGTCCTATCTAATGTACTGTACCACTGTCCTCTCTAATGTACTGTACCACTATCCTCTCTAATGTACTGTGCCACTGTCCTCTAATGTACTGTACCACTGTCCTCTAATGTACTGTACCACTGTCCTCTAATGTACTGTACCACTGTCCTCTAATGTACTGTACCACTGTCCCCCTAATGTACTGTACCACTGTCCCCCTAATGTACTGTACCACTGTCCTTCCCTAATGTACTGTACCACTGTCTCCTCTAATGTACTGTACCAATGTCCTCTCTAATGTACTGTACCACTGTCCCCTCTAATGTACTGTACCACTGTCCTCTCTAATGTACTGTACCACTATCCTCTCTAATGTACTGTACCACTGTCCCCTCTAATGTACTGTACCACTGTCCTCTCTAATGTACTGTAACACTGTCCTCTCTAATGTACTGTGCCACTGTCCTCTCTAATGTACTGTACCACTGTCCTCTCTAATGTACTGTACCACTGTCCTCTCTAATGTACTGTACCACTGTCCTCTAATGTACTGTACCACTGCCTCCTCTAATGTACTGTACCACTGTCCCCTCTAATGTACTGTACCACTGTCCCCTCTAATGCACTGTACCACTGTCCTATCTAATGTACTGTACCACTGTCCTCTCTAATGCACTGTACCACTGTCCTATCTAATGTACTGTACCACTGTCCTCTCTAATGTACTGTACCAATGTCCTCTCTAATGTACTGTACCACTGTCCTCTAATGTCCTGTACCACTGTCCCCTCTAATGTACTGTACCACTGACCCCTCTAATGTACTGTACCACTGACCCCTCTAATGTACTGTACCACTGTCCTCTCTAATGTACTGTACCACTGTCCACTCTAATGTCCTGTACCACTGTCCTCTCTAATGTACTGTACCACTGTCCTCTCTAATGTACTGTACCACTGTCCCCTCTAATGTACTGTACCACTGTCCTCTCTAATGTACTGTACCACTGTCCTCTCTAATGTACTTTACCAATGTCCTCTCTAATGTACTGAGCCACTGCCCCCTCTAATGTACTGTACCAATGTGCTCTCTAATGTACTGTACCAATGTCCTCTCTAATGTACTGTACCACTGTCCTCTCTAATGTACTGTACCACTGTCCTCTCTAATGTACTGTACCACTGTCCCCTCTAATGTACTGTACCACTGCCTCCTCTAATGTACTGTACCACTGTCCTCTAATGTACTGTACCAATGTCCTCTCTAATGTACTGTACCACTGTCCCCTCTAATGTACTGTGCCACTGTCCTCTCTAATGTACTGTACCACTGCCTCCTCTAATGTACTGTACCACTGCCTCCTCTAATGTACTGTACCACTTTTCTCTAATGTACTGTACCACTGTCCTCTCTAATGTACTGTACCACTGCCCCCTCTAATGTACTGTACCACTGTCCTCTCTAATGTACTGTACCACTGTCCTCTCTAATGTACTGTACCACTGTCCCCTCTAATGTCCTGTACCAATGTGCTCTCTAATGTACTGTATCACTGTCCTCTCTAATGTACTGTACCACTGTCCTCTCTAATGTACTGTACCACTGTCCTCTAATGTACTGTACCACTGTCCTCTCTAATGTACTGTACCACTGTCCTCTCTAATGTACTGTACCACTGTCCTCTCTAATGTATTGTACCACTGTCCTCTCTAATGTACTGTACCACTGTCCTCTCTAATGTACTGTACCACTGACCCCTCTAATGTACTGTACCACTGTCCCCTCTAATGTACTGTACCACTGTCCTCTCTAATGTACTGTACCACTGTCCTCTCTAATGTACTGTACCAATGTCCTCTCTAATGTACTGTGCCACTGCCCCCTCTAATGTACTGTACCATTGCCTCCTCTAATGTACTGTACCACTGTCCTCTAATGTACTGTACCACTGTCCTCTCTAATGTACTGTACCAATGTGCTCTCAAATGTACTGTACCACTGTCCCCTCTAATGTACTGTACCATTGCCTCCTCTAATGTACTGTACCACTGTCCTCTAATGTACTGTACCAATGTCCTCTCTAATGTACTGTACCAATGTCCTCTCTAATGTACTGTACCACTGTCCCCTCTAATGTACTGTACCACTGTCCTCTCTAATGTACTGTACCACTATCCTCTCTAATGTACTGTGCCACTGTCCTCTCTAATGTACTGTACCACTGCCTCCTCTAATGTACTGTACCACTGTCCTCTAATGTACTGTACCACTGCCCCCTCTAATGTACTGTACCACTGTCCTCTCTAATGTACTGTACCACTGTCCTCTCTAATGTACTGTACCACTGTCCCCTCTAATGCACTGTACCACTGTCCTCTCTAATGTACTGTGCCCCTGTCCTCTCTAATGTACTGTACCAATGTCCTCTCTAATGTACTGTACCACTGTCCTCTCTAATGTACTGTACCAATGTCCTCTCTAATGTACTGTACCACTGTCCTCTCTAATGTACTGTACCACTGTCCCCTCTAATGCACTGTACCACTGTCCTCTCTAATGTACTGTACCACTGTCCCCTCTAATGTACTGTACCACTGTCCCCTCTAATGTACTGTACCACTGTCCTCTCTAATGTACTGTACCACTGTCCTCTCTAAATCATTGTTTTCCAACCAGTGGCCCCTCAGCTGTTCCTAAACTGCAACCTCCATTATGTCAGCAGCACATGATGGGAGTTCTATTCTTGTAGCGGCTGGAGGGTCACATGTTGGAGAACACTATACTAATTAAACTGCCCCCCCCCTCAATTATTGTTTCCCTACCAGTGGCAAAACTACACCTCCCATTGTACCCTGGTGGCAAGGCATGATGAGAGTTGTAGTTTAGTAACAGCTGAGGAGCCACTGGTTGGGAAGCAATGATTTATGGGTACTGTTTATTTACTGTGGTGTTTTCCAATATGTGACCCTCCTGCTGTTCCTAAACTAGAACCCCCATTATATCAGGCCAACAGGGCATGGTGGGAGTTGTAGTTTGGTAACAGCTGAGGAGCCACTTGTTAGGAAGCAATTATTTAGGGGTACAGTTTATTTAGTGAAGTGTTCTCCAACATGTGACCCTCCTGCTGTTCCTAAACTACCATCCCTATTATCTCCTGCCACCAGGGCATGATGGGAGTTATAGTTTTGCACTGAGGAGTCACATGTTGGAGAACACTACTAAATAAACTGTACCCCTAAATGATTGCTTCCTAACAAGTGGCTCCTCAGCTGTTACCAAACTACAACTCTCATCATGTCCTGTCACCAGGGTATAATAAGAGTTGGAGTTATGCAAGAACTGGAGAGTCACATGTTACAGAACAAAGCACAATGCCCCCCTACCTCCCCAATATACTCACTAGCAGGTCCACGCTTCTCTGCTGCTCTGGCCTCTTCTAATCAGGTCTGACCAGAGCAGAGAGGAGCAGGCCTGGCTAATCACACTGCAGAATCACAGAGTGGAAGCTGGCTGGCCGGACAGGGAGGTGAGTGTCCCCTGCTCGAGCCAGCCCTAGGCTACTGTATAGTGGTGGTGTCTTACAGCTTACAGACCCCAATACTATACAGTAACCCCCCCAGACCCCCTCCCCAGATACCTGTCAGCACAGTGGGCGGCTCCTCTCCCTCCTTCTGCACTTCTCTTCACTCCCTGATGCAGCAGGCTGCCTGCACCACCAATGAAGTGAAGAGAAGTGTGAGAGAGAGAGACAGCGTCACAGTGCAGCGGCCGCTACTTCCGGGAGCCTTAAAGAGGCAGAGCGGCCAAATTAATATCCGGCCTCTGCGGCCCTTAAGTGTCCTGGGGGGGACCGGCCCGGGGGGCATATGCCACCCTGCCCCCCAGCCCAGCCCACCCCTGCCCACAGTATAATCATATACAGAGCCGAATCACCCCCACAATATAATCATATACAGATCCGAATCACCCCCACAGTATAATCATATATAGAGCTGAATCCCCCCAGAATATAATCATATACAGAGCCGAATCACCCCCACAGTATAATCATATACAGAGCCGAATCACCCCCACAGTATAATCATATACAGAGCCGAATCACCATACAATATAATCATATACAGAGCCGAATCACCCCCACAGTATAATCATATACAGAGCCGAATCACCATACAATATAATCATATACAGAGCCGAATCACCCCCACAATATAATCATATACAGAGCCGAATCACCCCCACAGTATAACCATATACAGAGCCGAATCACCCCCACAGTATAATCATATACAGAGCCGAATCAAACATTTCCCAGTATTGTATCACAGGCTATGAGAAATATAGTACGTCTATATCTTGAAAATTAGAGCCAGTTTCAAAATTTGAACATCATTTTCGATCTCAGCCCCCAAAATTAGTTAAGTTCAACTGTTTTCATGTCGGAATCTTTTTGGCTGTTGACCAGTGTTCTATGTCTTTGTCTTGTCCGTCTCTCGCTATCAATGTGTCACAAAATCCAAAGCTTTTAACTTGCTGTGAGTTTGGGTCTAGGGCAGGTGTAGGTGTGTGGGGGGGGGGGGATTAACCCAATTGCGGCCTGAGGCCATTGACAGACAGGGTCCGTCAACAGAAGTTAATAATTTTTCCTGACTCCCCCTTGAGAAGTTTAATCTGGATAAGCAGTAGAAGGATTGAAGTAAGATGGAGTAGTAGGAAAAGAGAAGGTGGACACGTATTCCCAGGACACTTGCTCAGTGGTTCCAGGCACCATTGGCGAGAAGGCACACTTGGCCATTCTTATGTTGTTAGGGGTTCCCTACCCCTATGGCCGGCAGCTGGGTTTGTCAAGGGACCTTGCTGTGGTCCGATGGCTAGGCTTCAGAAGTATGGTCAGGAAAAGGGTTCCCCTTGAAGTGCAGCATTTTGTTGGACGCTTGCCCTGATGTATTAGCCATACACGTGGGAGGCAATGACCTAGCTGTCCGCCCCATATAGGAGATAATTAGAGATCTGGGACATAACCTGTTGTGGTCCCAGTTCCCTAATCCGATCATGGTTTGGTTGGAAATAAAGCCGTGTAAACTGGGCGCACAGGATCTGTTGAAAGGTGAAACAAGGCCTGCATCAAAGTGAACAGGGCCATATCAGTATTTGTAGTCAGGAACGGGGGCTTAACCATTAGGCACATTGGTCTTGAAGATGGTCAAGGGGATAAATGACGGGGTTCACCTGAATGCAGCGGGCCCAGACCTTTGGGGGCAGGCCTTTCAGGATGGAGGTGACAGGGCTTTTGGTGCTGTGAGGCAACTCACAAGCTTGAGGGGTCAAGGCTTGCTCATGGTGGCGGGGGAGCTCCTTAATTTGGGGAATCTTCAAGGACATCTCCTGTTTTATCATTCTTGTCATTATTTATAAGAAGAAGTTACCTAATTTATTTGATGTTTTATAATGTAAAGTCTATGGGGGAGATTTATCAAACATGGTGTAAAGTGAGACTGGCTCAGTTGCCCCTAGCAACCAATCAGATTCCACCTTTCATTTACCAAAGAGTCAGTGAGGAATGAAAGGTGGAATCTGATTGGTTGCCGGGGGCGACTTAGCCAGTCTCACTTTACACCATGTCTGATAAATCTCCCCCTATATTTGTACGTTTAATGTCGTTAATAAACATTGGCTGTTACCAGTCCCACCCTATGAAGTCCGTGTCACCTAGCATTGGGAAGGGGAGGGAGAGACCCCCATAATTATTCCTGTAGGTGTAGGAAGGAGAAGAGTCTTCCATTTAGTGACAGGAAAAATTTAATCGGAAAAGAAATCTCTGGATACCAAGTCATATACAATGGCGGCCTGTCGGATAACGATCATTTGTTACTTCTATGTATTCTCATTAGCAGAATATACATATATACGTTATTCCTCATTCTGTATGCTAGCAACAATTATTTGCAAGAACTCCATAGACCTCGACCTCACAGAAGCTCAGAAATCCTAAGACTCTATTCCGGATGATGTTCACATATCGTCCCGTCATGTCGTCGCAGTGGAAGGTTTGACTACCACCCAGAGCAATGGAGGAAATTTTGGTGCATCTGCAAAGAAACCAGTCCAATAATTTGAAAAGTTAGTGATCACATCAAGACATGTAAAAACATTGTAATATATCTTAAAACATTTAAAAACATACAAACGGCCCACATTAATTTATGGTTGTTCTATGTGCATGGTGATTAAATATTCTTGAGTTTATTTTTTTTTTTTTTTGGAGCTATGTTGTATTGCGCATGCGCTACACGTCACTACAGTTCAGAGGGCACTTCCAGTCCGCGCGGAGCGGCGGGATGTCGGCATCAGGTGGCGTTCATTGCAAGTAATGTTACATGTATATAAGACTGTAGAGAGCACAACATTTTTGTCCCTGACGAAGTCGCACTGTGCGACGCAAAGCGTTGGGCGGTTCTTCTCCAGCTGTCCCGATTACATCGGCCGCGTTGCAGGTTGTATAGGATAGCCTATGGCAGGGGTACTCAACTGGCGGACCGTGGACCGAGGCCAGCTGTCCGGACCCCTGGTCAGACCTCCTAACTGCCTCGGATCCGGTCCGTCCCGGGGCGATTAGGAGGTCCCGCTCCCCACCGCACTGCCTCCCGCCCCATAGGCATACTGTCCTTAGATTGCAGTACGCCTGTGGGGCTGGGGGCAGTGTCCGTCCGGCCCCCGGCTGATACGCGCTCTCTAGGGACATCCCGGGGATTCCCCAGCAGAGCGCGCACCACAGACCTCAGTGTACGCCGCTGGCCTGCTCTACCGGAAGTGCAGGCCGGCAGCGTACACTGAGGTCACTGGTGCGCGCTCTGCTGGGGAATCCCCGGGACATCCCCAGAGAGCGTGTATCAGCCGGGGGCCGGACCAGGAGGAAAGAAGAAGACCGCCCGAGCGGGGGAACGAGGTGCTAGGTGAGTTGTGGTTTGTTTTTTTGTTTTTTTTTTTGTCTGGGGGGCATGCCATCTATAAGGGGAGAGTGCACAGGGGGGGCTATATACTACTGGGGGGAGCTCACAGGGGGCTATATACTACAGGGGGAGAGCACAGGGGGCTATATACTACTCGGGGGAGTACACAGGGGGCCTATATACTACTGGGGGGACCTCACAGAGGGCTATATACTACAGGGAGAGAGCACAGGGGTGCTATATACTACTGGGGGGAGCTCACAGGGGGGCTATATACTACTGGGGGGAGCTCACATGGGGCTATATACTACAGGGGGAGAGCACAGGGGGGCTATATACTACTGGGGGGAGCTCACAGGGGGCTTTATAGTACAGGGGGGCTATATATTACTGGGGGGGCTCACAGGAGACTATATACTACAGGGGAGAGCATAGGGGTGCTATATACTACTGGGGGAACTCACAAGGGGGCTATATACTACTGGGGGAGCTCACAGAGGGCTATATACTACAGGGGGAGAGCACAGGGGTGCTATATACTACTGGGGGGGAGCTCACAGGGGGGCTATATACTACTGGGGGGAGCACAAAGGGGGCTATATACTACAGGGGGAGAGCACAGGGGGGCTATATACTACTGGGGGAGCTCACAGGGGGCTTTATAGTAGAGGGGGGCTATAAACTACTGGGGGACCTCACAGGGGGCTATATAATACAGGGGAGAACACAGGGGTGCTATATACTACTGGGGGGAGCTCACAGGGGGGCTATATGCTACTGGGGGGAGCTCACAGAGGGCTATATACTACAGGGGGAGAGCACAGGGGGGCTATATACTACTGGGGGGAGCTCACAGGGGGATATATACTACAGGGGGAGAGCACAGGGGGGCTATATACTACTGGGGGGAGCTCACAGGGGGCTATATACTACAGTGGGAGAGCTCACGGGGGGCTATATACTACAGGGGGAGAGCACAGGGGGGCTATATACTACTGGGTGGAGCTCACAGGGGGGCTATATACTACTGGGGGAGCAACAGGGGGCTATATACTACTGGGGAGAGCGCACAGGGGGGCTATACACTACTGGGGGAGCAACAGGGGGGCTATATACTACTGGGGGAGCAACAGGGGGCTATATACTACTGGGGAGAGCGCACAGGGGGGCTATACACTACTGGGGGAGCAACAGGGCTGGTGAGAGAAAAAATGCCAATAAGCATCAATTCTGTATGTAAATAGTTGAACGTTTGTGAAAAGTAACAAAACACGTTTCCTACTGATGTTCAGCTCGGACCTTCACCTGACTATAGACCCCGGTAAGTGACCTTGACTAAAAGTTGTTGAGTACCCCTGGCCCAAGGCATTTACATTGTTTGCACTGAGGCTTTCTTTTTGCATGTAGAAGGTAGTGGCAGGATATTATGTATTATTGATACCCTACTTTGCTTTACTTGCACTTTACCTCCATATGCAGGAATTTTTATATCGTTTTTCCTTATTGTGGGATATGGGCAGTATACCACTGCCATCTTGTGGACAGAGGTTTTAGTGCAGCTTATTGTGGCTTATATGTTTGTATGTTTTTAAATGTTTTTATGTCTTACGTTTGTTCTTAAATAAAATTATATATTTTTTGATACATCATTTTGGGTGTGCTGGTTCAGTACTTTTCTTTTTTCTTTGGTTGTTATATGGTTTAGTGTTATAGTACTGTAGAACCCTGCTAGTTTTCATTTTGTGGGGCCCTCCCCCCCATTATACCACAACTGCTGCCCAGACGCAGAGGAGGCAGGGGTCAGCTGCACAGACAGAGGAAGGCAGACCAACAGAAGAGACAGAGGAGCCCCTGAAAGCTCTAGTGTTAAAGCTTCCGCCAGTGCTGGATTCAACCCTTACAATGATCAGTACTGCTCTATAATGTCCTTAATTCTGCTGCTTACCAGTGTGTGCTATAGAGATATAGGGGAGCAGGATCTCCTCTTCTGAGGGTGTGCTATAGAGATATAGGGGAGCAGAATCTCCTCTCCTGAGGGTGTGCTATAGAGTTATAGGGGAGCAGGATCTCCTCTCCCTTCTGAGGGTGTGCTATAGAGATATAGGGGAGCAGGATCTCCTCTTCTGTGTGTGCTATAGAGATATAGGGGAGCAGGATCTTCTCTTCTGTGTGTGCTATAGAGATATAGGGGAGCAGGATCTCCTCTTCTGTGTGTGCTATATAGATATAGGGGAGCAGGATCTCCTCTCCTGAGGGTGTGCTATAGAGTTATAGGGGAGCAGGATCTCCTCTCTCCTGAGGGTGTGCTATAGAGATATAGGGGAGCAGGATCTCCTCTTCTGTGTGTGCTATAGAGATATAGGGGAGCAGGATCTTCTCTTCTGTGTGTGCTATAGAGATATAGGGGAGCAGGATCTTCTCTTCTGTGTGTGCTATAGAGATATAGGGGAGCAGGATCTCCTCTTCTGTGTGTGCTATATAGATATAGGGGAGCAGGATCTCCTCTCTTCTGAGGGTGTGCTATAGAGATATAGGGGAGCAGGATCTCCTCTCTTCTGAGGGTGTGCTATAGAGATATAGGGGAGCAGGATCTCCTCTTCTGTGTGTGCTATAGAGATATAGGGGAGCAGGATCTCCTCTCTTCTGTGTGTGCTGTGTATGTACAGTAGACATTATAGCAGCTAGCCTACACCCAATAGCTTAGTGACAATGAGGATTCCAGATTGAGTACCTGGGGTTGTTATTCCCATCATTGGTCAGTGAGTCTCCAATGAGGATCTCGGCTCCTTGGGTCAGGTCCGCACAGCAGTCTCCTCGGTTGGTGATGGTTATAGAAGATATTTTATATGTTTGCAATAAATCCACTCTCCACCAGGGTGAAAACTCAAACTGGGAAGAAAAACATGATCCGTGGATCCAGATAGGATCCGTATTCCCATCGATGGCGTTAGACGCGGCACTAAGAATGCCCGTGTTTGTGGATCCCGTTGCCCGACCGTTAAGTGCAACATTCTGAGCTATAATAAACAGAAGAAGAGCCGTCATATAGTGGAACCCCCTGATCTGGGATCCTGCGTTCTGGGGGTCACTACAATACCCCCCATCTTCACTTCATACAACTCCTGTTTTATTTTACTACTTCCCAAAAATGTAGAGTTTTTTTCCTGATTTTGTCCTTTTGGAAGTTGCCGTATTCTGCCCCCTGTAAGGTTGTTATTTTCTGCAATCCTATACATTACACCTAAATGAGGGCCTCATGCACACACTGTACAAATGATGGGCCACCACCTGGTGTGACCCTCCTTATAGTTGTGGGCGAGAGCCTGGTGTGACCCTCCTTATAGTTGTGGGCGAGAGCCTGGTGTGACCCTTCTTATAGTTGTGGGCGAGAGCCTGGTGTGACCCTCCTTATAGTTGTGGGCGAGAGCCTGGTGTGACCCTCCTTATAGTTGTGGGCGAGAGCCTGGTGTGACCCTCCTTATAGTTGTGGGCGAGAGCCTGGTGTGACCCTTATAGTTGTGGGCGAGAGCCTGGTGTGACCCTCCTTATAGTTGTGGGCGAGAGCCTGGTGTGACCCTCCTTATAGTTGTGGGTGAGAGCCTGGTGTGACCCTCCTTATAGTTGTGGGTGAGAGCCTGGTGTGACCCTCCTTATAGTTGTGGGTGAGAGCCTGGTGTGACCCTCCTTATAGTTGTGGGTGAGAGCCTTGTGTGACCCTCCTTATAGTTGTGGGTGAGAGCCTGGTGTGACCCTCCTTATAGTTGTGGGTGAGAGCCTGGTGTGACCCTCCTTATAGTTGTGGGTGAGAGCCTGGTGTGACCCTCCTTATAGTTGTGGGTGAGAGCCTGGTGTGACCCTCCTTATAGTTGTGGGCGAGAGCCTGGTGTGACCCTCCTTATAGTTGTGGGCGAGAGCCTGGTGTGACCCTTCTTATAGTTGTGGGTGAGAGCCTGGTGTGACCCTCCTTAGTGTTGTGGGCGAGAGCCTGGTGTGACCCTCCTTATAGTTGTGGTTGAGAGCCTGGTGTGACCCTCCTTATAGTTGTGGGTGAGAGCCTGGTGTGATGCTCCTTATAGTTGTGGGCGAGAGCCTGGTGTGACCCTCCTTATAGTTGTGGGTGAGAACCTGGTGTGACCCTTATAGTTGTGGGTGAGAGCCTGGTGTGACGCTCCTTATAGTTGTGGGCGAGAGCCTGATGTGACCCTCCTTATAATTGTGGGCGAGAGCCTGGTGTGACCCTCCTTATAATTGTGGGCGAGAGCCTGATGTGACCCTCCTTATAATTGTGGGCAAGAGCCTGGTGTGACCCTCCTTATAATTGTGGGCGAGAGCCTGGTGTGACCCTTATAGTTGTGGGCGAGAGCCTGGTGTGACCCTTCTTATAGTTGTGGACGAGAGCCTGGTGTGACCCTCCTTATAGTTGTGGGCGAGAGCCTGGTGTGACCCTCCTTATAGTTGTGGGCGAGAGCCTGGTGTGACCCTCCTTATAATTGTGGGCGAGAGCCTGGTGTGACCCTTCTTATAGTTGTGGACGAGAGCCTGGTGTGACCCTCCTTATAGTTGTGGGCGAGAGCCTGGTGTGACCCTCCTTATAGTTGTGGGTGAGAGCCTGGTGTGACCCTCCTTATAGTTGTGGGTGAGAGCCTGGTGTGATGCTCCTTATAGTTGTGGGCGAGAGCCTGGTGTGACCCTCCTTATAGTTGTGGGTGAGAACCTGGTGTGACCCTTATAGTTGTGGGTGAGAGCCTGGTGTGACGCTCCTTATAGTTGTGGGCGAGAGCCTGGTGTGACCCTCCTTATAATTGTGGGCGAGAGCCTGGTGTGACCCTCCTTATAATTGTGGGCGAGAGCCTGATGTGACCCTCCTTATAATTGTGGGCAAGAGCCTGATGTGACCCTTCTTATAGTTGTGGACGAGAGCCTGGTGTGACCCTCCTTATAGTTGTGGGCGAGAGCCTGGTGTGACCCTCCTTATAGTTGTGGGCGAGAGCCTGGTGTGACCCTCCTTATAATTGTGGGCGAGAGCCTGGTGTGACCCTCCTTATAGTTGTGGGCGAGAGCCTGATGTGACCCTCCTTATAGTTGTGGGCGAGAGCCTGGTGTGACCCTCCTTATAGTTGTGGGCGAGAGCCTGATGTGACCCTCCTTATAGTTGTGGGCGAGAGCCTGGTGTGACCCTCCTTATAGTTGTGGGGGAGAGCCTGGTGTGAGCTGGCAGGGGGCAGTGTGACCCACAATATGTAGTACAGGCCGCAGTCCAGCAGGGGGCAGTGTGACCCACAATATGTAGTACAGGTCGCAGTCCAGCAGGGGGCAGGCTCAGCATCTTCCCATTGGGTCCCATTATCTACATTGTAAACTTCCTGTTGGCCAAGCGGTGGCGCTGCAGGTATTTACTACAGACAGAGCTTAGTACAGGGACATGTGGCAGAACTGGCAGGACACCGACACCAATCTGGGACTATTCCACAGGTGTCGGGACAATGTAAGGTACTATGTGCATCTGCCGTCCTGTGGGTTCCAGAATTCTGCAGCTTTTCCTTCTCGGTGTAGTTTATATATATATATAGTGTTATAATATTATACATTATAGACAATTTATCAAAGAACAATACACAATGTATGGGAATCTTCCGGAAGCAGTGCAATGTCCCACCACAGGGGCTTCCCTAAGTTCTTGTACCACCCCAGGTGTCACATGTGATGTCAGCTGTGATTTCCCCTACAGCCACTAGGTGTCTCACTCCCCCTGTGCACAGCTGCAGTGTATGTGGGAAGGTTCTGCTTAGACACTCTGTACACCAGGCACTCTCTCACCCTCACTTCCTGTCACCCAGATATAGGGGGGAGGGATTTCCTGTTAGCAGTAAGTTGTGGCCTAGCGGAACAAGAGACAAGACCTATTTTAAGAGAGAGACTGACACCTGCAGTACTGTTAAAGGGACACTCCAAAAACTGAAAGTTATTATTATATTGCTTCAATATAGTTATATCACCTGGTAAAGTAACTTTATTAAAAAAAAACATAATTTTCTCTGTACATATATACAGGACTTCCGTTGACTGACAGCAGTAATGAGCAACACGGCCCTCTCTGCTGCCACCAATGTTTGTACTGGGAACTGCAGGGATATATAAGCCACACAGAATATACATACATGAAGGATACGGGACTCTCCTCTGTAAAGCTATGCGGCTGATCAGGGGGCTGGGATCTACAGGGGTGAGATAGCACTGCAGTTCCTGTTGGTGGCAGCAGAGGGCCATGTTACCGCTCACTGCTGCCAATCAACAGACATCTAAACCTACATTAAAAAAAAAACTTAAAAAAAACAAACAACATATATTACAAAGTACTATAACTTTATTAAAGCAATGTAATAGCAAAAGTACACCGTAACTTTCTCAGGGTGGCATAAACTAGTGACAGAGAAGCTGAAAAGAATGATGGATCATTTTGTTCTGTACAGCTGATCCAGAGATCTCCTCCTGAATAACATGGACAATAAGTAGTCCTCTCCATTATGTGCATGTGCTCAGTAGTCCTGGATATTCATGAGAAGCAGAAAACTCCGCCCACCAGCTGCTGATTGACAGTTATCTATCCATGCTGTGTATAGGCAGTTAGCTGTCAATCAGCAGCTGGAGGGCGGGGGGAGGGGTGTGGCAAGAATCCTATTCTCCTGCATATTAGGAGAACGGCTGAACAGAATGATAGAAGTAATAAACCGATCTTTTTAGCATTTCTGTCACTAGTTTATGCTGCCCTCATTTATGGCGAAATATACCTAGTGATAGATTCCCTTTAAACTCCAGTATATAAAATCTATCATGGTAGGGAACTCACGTCTTTGTGCATTAGTTGTCACCAAAATCAATAGGAGGCTGAAAATGAGGAAAATCATGATTCCACGTCAGGCCTGAAAGAAGAACATAAGGAAAGGAGGAGGTTATTATAGTCTAATATTACAGTCCATAACATCACAGCAGGGTGCAGCAACCTCACACCTGACATGCATCGTGAATGGCGACATAAGTGAATAAGGCTATATGATTATATACTACACTAATAGTGTTATACAGCGCCCAACTAATAGTGTTATACACTGCCCAACTAATAGTGTTATACAGCGCCCAACTAATAGTGTTATACACTGCCCAACTAATAGTGTTATACACTGCCCAACTAATAGTGTTATACAGCGCCCAACTAATAGTGTTATACAGCACCCAACTAATAGTGTTATACACTGCCCAACTAATAGTGTTATACAGTGCCCAACTAATAGTGTTATACACTGCCCAACTAATAGTGTTATACACTGCCCAACTAATAGTGTTATACACTGCCCAACTAATAGTGTTATACAGCGCCCAACTAATAGTGTTATACACTGCCCAACTAATAGTGTTATACAGCACCCAACTAATAGTGTTATACAGCAACCAACTAATAGTGTTATACAGCGCCCAACTAATAGTGTTATACAGCGCCCAACTAATAGTGTTATACAACGCCCAACTAATAGTGTTATACACTGCCCAACTAATAGTGTTATACAGCGCCCAACTAATAGTGTTATACAGCGCCCAACTAGTAGTGTTATACACTGCCCAACTAATAGTGTTATACACTGCCCAACTAATAGTGTTATACACTGCCCAACTAATAGTGTTATACAGCGCCCAACTAGTAGTGTTATACACTGCCCAACTAATAGTGTTATACAGCGCCCAACTAATAGTGTTATACAGCGCCCAACTAATAGTGTTATACAGCGCCCAACTAATAGTGTTATACAGCGCCCAACTAATAGTGTTATACAGTGCCCAACTAATAGTGTTATACACTGCCCAACTAATAGTGTTATACACTGCCCAACTAATAGTGTTATACACTGCCCAACTAATAGTGTTATACACTGCCCAACTAATAGTGTTATACAACGCCCAACTAATAGTGTTATACACTGCCCAACTAATAGTGTTATACACTGCCAAACTAATAGTGTTATACACTGCCCAACTAATAGTGTTATACACTGCCCAACTAATAGTGTTATACAACGCCCAACTAATAGTGTTATACACTGCCCAACTAATAGTGTTATACAGCGCCCAAATAATAGTGTTATACACTGCCCAACTAATAGTGTTATACACTGCCCAACTAATAGTGTTATACAGCGCCCAACTAATAGTGTTATACAGCGCCCAACTAATAGTGTTATACACTGCCCAACTAATAGTGTTATACACTGCCCAACTAATAGTGTTATACAGCGCCTGACTAATAGTGTTATACAGTGCCCAACTAATAGTGTTATACAGCGCCCAACTAATAGTGTTATACACTGCCCAACTAATAGTGTTATACACTGCCCAACTAATAGTGTTATACACTGCCCAACTAATAGTGTTATACACTGCCCAACTAATAGTGTTATACACTGCCCAACTAATAGTGTTATACAGCGCCCAACTAATAGTGTTATACACTGCCCAACTAATAGTGTTATACAGCGCCCAACTAATAGTGTTATACACTGCCCAACTAATAGTGTTATACACTGCCCAACTAATAGTGTTATACAGCGCCCAACTAATAGTGTTATACAGAGCCCAACTAATAGTGTTATACACTGCTCAACTAATAGTGTTATACACATGCCCAACTAATAGTGTTATACACTGCCCAACTAATAGTGTATACAGCGCCCAACTAATAGTGTTATACAGCGCCCCAAATTATAGTGTTATACACTGCCAACTAATAGTGTTATACACTGCCCAACTAATAGTGTTATACACTGCCCAACTAATAGTGTTTATACAGCACCCAACTAATAGTGTTATACAGCGCCCAACTAATAGTGTTATACAGCGCCCAACTAATAGTGTTATACAGCGCCCAACTATAGGTTTATACAAGCGACCCAACTAATAGTGTTATACACTGCCCAACTAATAGTGTTATACACTGCCCAACTAATAGTGTTATACACCACCCAACTAATAGTGTTATACAGCGCCCAACTAATAGTTATACACAGCACAACTAATAGTGTTATACAGCGCCCAACTAATAGTGTTTGACACTGCCCAACTAATAGTGTTATACACCGCCCAACTAATAGTGTTATACACTGCCCAACTAATAGTGTTATACAGTGCCCAACTAATAGTGTTATACACTGCCCCACTAATAGTGTTATACACTGCCCAACTAATAGTGTTATACACCGCCCAACTAATAGTGTTATACAGCGCCCAACTACTATTGTTATACACCGCCCAACTAATAGTGTTATACACTGCCCAACTAATAGTGTTATACACTGCCCAACTAATAGTGTTATACACTGCCCAACTAATAGTGTTATACAGTGCCCAACTAATAGTGTTATACAACGCCCAACTAATAGTGTTATACACTGCCCAACTAATAGTTATACACTGCCCAACTAATAGTGTTATACACTGCCCAACTAATAGTGTTATACAGTGCCCAACTAATAGTGTTATACAACGCCCAACTAATAGTGTTATACACTGCCCAACTAATAGTTATACACTGCCCAACTAATAGTGTTATACACTGCCCAACTAATAGTGTTATACAGTGCCCAACTAATAGTGTTATACAACGCCCAACTAATAGTGTTATACACTGCCCAACTAATAGTGTTATACAGTGCCCAACTAATAGTGTTATACAGCCCCCAACTAATAGTGTTATACACTGCCCAACTAATAGTGTTATACAGCGCCTGACTAATAGTGTTATACACTGCCCAACTAATAGTGTTATACAGCGCCCAACTAATAGTGTTATACAGAGCCCAACTAATAGTGTTATACAGCGCCCAACTAATAGTGTTATACAGAGCCCAACTAATAGTGTTATACAGCGCCCAACTAATAGTGTTATACAGAGCCCAACTAATAGTGTTATACAGCGCCCAACTAATAGTGTTATACAGCGCCCAACTAATAGTGTTATACAGAGCCCAACTAATAGTGTTATACAGAGCCCAACTAATAGTGTTATACAGCACCCAACTAATAGTGTTATACAGCGCCCAACTAATAGTGTTATACAGCACCCAACTAAGTGTTATACAGTGCCCAACTAATAGTGTTATACAGCGCCCAACTAATAGTGTTATACAGCGCCCAACTTATAGTGTTATACAGCGCCCAACTAATAGTGTTATACAGCGCCTGACTAATAGTGTTATACACTGCCCGACTAATAGTGTTATACAGAGCCCAACTAATAGTGTTATACAGCGCCCAACTAATAGTGTTATACAGCGCCCAACTAATAGTGTTATACACTGCCCAACTAATAGTGTTATACAGAGCCCAACTAATAGTGTTATACAGCGCCCAACTAATAGTGTTATACAGCGCCCAACTAATAGTGTTATACAGCGCTCAACTAATAGTGTTATACAGCGCCCAACTAATAGTGTTATACAGAGCCCAACTAATAGTGTTATACACTGCCCAACTAATAGTGTTATACACTGCCCAACTAATAGTGTTATACACAGCCCAACTAATAGTGTTATACACTGCCCAACTAATAGTGTTATACACTGCCCAACTAATAGTGTTATACACTGCCTAACTAATAGTGTTATACACCGCCCAACTAATAGTGTTATACAGCGCCCAACTAATAGTGTTATACACTGCCCAACTAATAGTGTTATACACTGCCCAACTAATAGTGTTATACACTGCCCAACTAATAGTGTTATACACTGCCCAACTAATAGTGTTATACACTGCCCAACTAATAGTGTTATACACTGCCCAACTAATAGTGTTATACACTGCCCAACTAATAGTGTTATACAGCGCCCAACTAATAGTGTTATACAGCGCCCAACTAATAGTGTTATACACTGCCCAACTAATAGTGTTATACACTGCCCAACTAATAGTGTTATACAGCGCCCAACTAATAGTGTTATACAGCGCCCAACTAATAGTGTTATACAGCGCCCAACTACTATTGTTATACACCGCCCAACTACTAGTGTTATACAGCGCCCAACTAATAGTGTTATACAGCGCCCAACTAATAGTGTTATACAGCGCCCAACTAATAGTGTTATACAGCGCCCAACTACTATTGTTATACACAGCCCAACTAATAGTGTTATACACAGCCCAACAAATAGTGTTATACACAGCCCAACTAATAGTGTTATACAGCACCCAACTAATAATGTTATACAGCGCCCAACTAATAGTGTTATACAGCGCCCAACTAATAGTGTTATACAGCGCCCAACTAATAGTGTTATACAGCGCCCAACTAATAGTGTTATACAGCGCCCAACTAATAGTGTTATACACTGCCCAACTAATAGTGTTATACACTGCCCAACAAATACTGTTATACAGCGCACAACTAATAGTGTTATACAGCGCCCAACTAATAGTGTTATACAGCGCCCAACTAATAGTGTTATACAGCGCCCAACTAATAGTGTTATACAGCGCCCCAACTAATAGTGTTATACAGCGCCCAACTAATAGTATTATACACTGCCCAACTAATAGTGTTATACAGCGCCCAACTAATACTGTTATACACTGCCCAACTAATAGTGTTATACAGTGCCCAACTAATAGTGTTATACAGCACCCAACTAATAGTGTTATACAGCGCCCAACTAATAGTGTTATACACTGCCCAACTAATAGTGTTATACACTGCCCAACTACTAGTGTTATACACCGCCCAACTAATAGTGTTATACACTGCCCAACTAATAGTGTTATACAGTGCCCAACTAGTAGTGTTATACACTGCCCAACTAATAGTGTTATACACTGCCCAACTAAGTGCTATACACTGCCCAACTACTAGTGTTATACACTGCCCAACTAATAGTGTTATACACCGCCCAACTAATAGTGTTATACAGCGCCCAACTAATAGTGTTATACAGAGCCCAACTAATAGTGTTATACACTACCCAACTAATAGTGTTATACAGCGCCCAACTACTATTGTTATACACTGCCCAACTAATAGTGTTATACAGCACCCAACTAATACTGTTATACAGCGCACAACTTATAGTGTTATACACTGCCCAACTAATAGTGTTATACAGCGCCCAACTAATAGTGTTATACACTACCCAACTAATAGTGTTATACAGCGCCCAACTACTATTGTTATACACTGCCCAACTAATAGTGTTATACAGCACCCAACTAATACTGTTATACAGCGCACAACTTATAGTGTTATACACTGCCCAACTAATAGTGTTATACAGCAACCAACTACTAGTGTTATACACTGCCCAACTAATAGTGTTATACACTGCCCAACTAATAGTGTTATACAGTGCCCAACTAATAGTGTTATACAGCGCCCCAACTAATAGTGTTATACACTGCCCAACTAATAGTGTTATACAGAGCCCAACTAATAGTGTTATACAGCGCCCAACTAATAGTGTTATACACTGCCCAACTAATAGTGTTATACACTGCCCAACTAATAGTGTTATACACTGCCCAACTAATAGTGTTATACAGCGCCCAACTAATAGTGTTATACAGCGCCCAACTAATAGTGTTATACACTGCCCAACTAATAGTGTTATACAGCGCCCAACTAATAGTTTTATACACTGCCCAACTAATAGTGTTATACACTGCCCAACTAATAGTGTTATACACTGCCCAACTAATAGTGTTATACAGTGCCCAACTAATAGTGTTATACAGCACCCAACTAATAGTGTTATACAGCACCCAACTAATAGTGTTATACACTGCCCAACTAATAGTGTTATACAGCACCCAACTTATAGTGTTATACAGGGCCCAACTAATAGTGTTATACACTGTCCAAGTAATAGTGTTATACAGCGCCCAACTAATAGTGTTATACAGTGCCCAACTAATAGTGTTATACACTGCCCAACTAATAGTGTTATACAGCGCCCAAGTAATAGTGTTATACAGCGCCCAACTAATAGTGTTATACAGTGCCCAACTAATAGTGTTATACAGTGCCCAACTAATAGTGTTATACAGCACCCAACTAATAGTGTTATATACTGCCCAACTAATAGTGTTATACAGCGCCCAACTTATAGTGTTATACACTGCCCAACTAATAGTGTTATACACTGCCCAACTAATAGTGTTATACAGCGCCCAACTAATAGTGTTATACACTGCCCAACTAATAGTGTTATACAGCGCCCAACTAATAGTGTTATACACTGCCCAACTAATAGTGTTATACAGCGCCCAACTAATAGTGTTATACAGCGCCCAACTAATAGTGTTATACACTGCCCAACTAATAGTGTTATACAGCGCCCAACTAATAGTGTTATACAGCGCCCAACTAATAGTGTTATACAGCGCCCAACTAATAGTGTTATACACTGCCCAACTAATAGTGTTATACAGCGCCCAACTAATAGTGTTATACAGCGCCCAACTAATAGTGTTATACACAGCCCAACTAATAGTGTTATACAGCGCCCAACTACTATTGTTATACAGTGCCCAACTAATAGTGTTATACACTGCCCAACTAATAGTGTTATACAGCGCCCAACTAATAGTGTTATACACTGCCCAACTAATAGTGTTATACAGCGCCCAACTAATAGTGTTATACACTGCCCAACTAATAGTGTTATACACTGCCCAACTAATAGTGTTATACACAGCCCAACTAATAGTGTTATACAGCACCCAACTAATAGTGTTATACACTGCCCAACTAATAGTGTTATACACTGCCCAACTAATAGTGTTATACACTGCCCAACTAATAGTGTTATACACTGCCCAACTAATAGTGTTATACACTGCCCAACTAATAGTGTTATACAGCGCCCAACTAATAGTGTTATACAGCGCCCAACTAATAGTGTTATACACTGCCCAACTAATAGTGTTATACACTGCCCAACTAATAGTGTTATACAGCGCCCAACTAATAGTGTTATACAGCGCCCAACTAATAGTGTTATACAGCGCCCAACTACTATTGTTATACACCGCCCAACTACTAGTGTTATACAGCGCCCAACTAATAGTGTTATACAGCGCCCAACTAATAGTGTTATACAGCGCCCAACTAATAGTGTTATACAGCGCCCAACTACTATTGTTATACACAGCCAACTAATAGTGTTATACACAGCCCAACAAATAGTGTTATACACAGCCCAACTAATAGTGTTATACAGCGCCCAACTACTATTGTTATACAGCGCCCAACTAATAGTGTTATACAGCGCCCAACTAATAGTGTTATACAGCGCCCAACTAATAGTGTTATACAGCGCCCAACTAATAGTGTTATACAGAGCCCAACTAATAGTGTTATACACTGCCCAACTAATAGTGTTATACACTGCCCAACAAATACTGTTATACAGCGCCCAACTAATAGTGTTATACAGCGCCCAACTAATAGTGTTATACAGCGCCCAACTAATAGTGTTATACACTGCCCAACTAATAGTGTTATACAGCGCCCAACTAATAGTGTTATACACTGCCCAACTAATAGTGTTATACAGCGCCCAACTAATACTGTTATACACTGCCCAACTAATAGTGTTATACAGTGCCCAACTAATAGTGTTATACAGCACCCAACTAATAGTGTTATACAGCGCCCAACTAATAGTGTTATACACTGCCCAACTAATAGTGTTATACACTGCCCAACTACTAGTGTTATACACTGCCCAACTAGTAGTGTTATACACTGCCCAACTAATAGTGTTATACACTGCCCAACTAAGTGCTATACACTGCCCAACTACTAGTGTTATACACTGCCCAACTAATAGTGTTATACACCGCCCAACTAATAGTGTTATACAGCGCCCAACTAATAGTGTTATACACTACCCAACTAATAGTGTTATACAGCGCCCAACTAATAGTGTTATACACTACCCAACTAATAGTGTTATACAGCGCCCAACTACTATTGTTATACACTGCCCAACTAATAGTGTTATACAGCACCCAACTAATACTGTTATACAGCGCACAACTTATAGTGTTATACACTGCCCAACTAATAGTGTTATACAGCAACCAACTAATAGTGTTATACAGCACCCAACTAATACTGTTATACAGCGCCCAACTAATAGTGTTATACACTGCCCAACTAATAGTGTTATACAGTGCCCAACTAATAGTGTTATACACTGCCCAACTACTAGTGTTATACACTGCCCAACTAATAGTGTTATACACTGCCCAACTAATAGTGTTATACAGTGCCCAACTAATAGTGTTATACAGCGCCCAACTAATAGTGTTATACAGCGCCCAACTAATAGTGTTATACACTGCCCAACTAATAGTGTTATACAGCGCCCAACTAATAGTGTTATACACTGCCCAACTAATAGTGTTATACACTGCCCAACTAATAGTGTTATACACTGCCCAACTAATAGTGTTATACAGTGCCCAACTAATAGTGTTATACAGCGCCCAACTGATAGTGTTATACAGCGCCCAACTAATAGTGTTATACACTGCCCAACTAATAGTGTTATACAGCGCCCAACTAATAGTGTTATACACTGCCCAACTAATAGTGTTATACAGCACCCAACTTATAGTGTTATACAGCGCCCAACTAATAGTGTTATACAGTGCCCAACTAATAGTGTTATACACTGCCCAACTAATAGTGTTATACACTGCCCAACAAATAGTGTTATACACTGCCCAACTAATAGTGTTATACACTGCCCAACTAATAGTGTTATACACTGCCCAACTAATAGTGTAATACAGCGCCCAACTAATAGTGTTATACAGCACCCAACTAATAGTGTTATACACTGCCCAACTAATAGTGTTATACAGCCCCCAACTAATAGTGTTTTACAGCGCCCAACTAATAGTGTTATACACTGCCCAACTAATAGTGTTATACAGTACCCAACTAATAGTGTTATACACTGCCCAACTAATAGTGTTATACACTGCCCAACTAATAGTGTTATACAGCGCCCAACTAATAGTGTTATACAGCACCCAACTAATAGTGTTATACACTGCCCAACTACTAGTGTTATACAGCAACCAACTAATAGTGTTATACACTGCCCAACTAATAGTGTTATACAGCACCCAACTAATAGTGTTATACACTGCCCAACTAATAGAGTTACACAGTGCCCAACTAATAGTGTTATACAGCGCCCAACTAATAGTGTTATACACTGCCCAACTAATAGTGTTATACAGCACCCAACTAATAGTGTTATACACTGCCCAACTAATAGTGTTATACACTGCCCAACTAATAGTGTTATACACTGCCCAACAAATACTGCTATACAGCGCACAACTAATAGTGTTATACAGCGCCCAACTAATAGTGTTATACAGAGCCCAACTAATAGTGTTATACAGCGCCCAACTAATAGTGTTATACACTGCCCCACTAATAGTGTTATACACTGCCCAACTAATAGTGTTATACACCGCCCAACTAATAGTGTTATACAGCGCCCAACTAATAGTGTTATACACTGCCCAACTAATAGTGTTATACAGCGCCCAACTAATAGTGTTATACACCGCCCAACTAATAGTGTTATACAGCGCCCAACTAATAGTGTTATACACAGCCCAACTAATAGTGTTATACACTGCCCAACTAATAGTGTTATACACTGCCCAACTAATAGTGTTATACACTGCCCAACTAGTAGTGTTATACACTACCCAACTAATAGTGTTATACAGCGCCCAACTAATAGTGTTATACACTGCCCAACTAATAGTGTTATACAGCGCCCAACTAATAGTGTTATACAGCACCCAACTAATAGTGTTATACAGAGCCCAAGTAATAGTGTTATACAGCGCCCAACTAATAGTGTTATACAGCGCCCAACTAATAGTGTTATACACTGCCCAACTAATAGTGTTATACAGCGCACAACTAATAGTGTTATACACTGCCCAACTAATAGTGTTATACAGCGCCCAACTAATAGTGTTATACACTGCCCAACTAATAGTGTTATATACTGCCCAACTAATAGTGTTATACACTGCCCAACTAATAGTGTTATACACAGCCCAACTAATAGTGTTATACACTGCCCAACTAATAGTGTTATAAAGTGCCCAACTAATAGTGTTATACAGCGCCCAACTAATAGTGTTATACACTGCCCAACTAATAGTGTTATACACTGCCCAACTAATAGTGTTATACACTGCCCAACTAATAGTGTTATACACTGCCCAACTAATAGTGTTATACAGTGTCCAACTAATAGTGTTATAGACCGCCCAACTAATAGTGTTATACAGCGCCCGAATAATAGTGTTATACACTGCCCAACTAATAGTGTTATACACTGCCCAACTAATAGTGTTATACAGCGCCCAACTAATAGTGTTATACACTGCCCAACTAATAGTGTTATACACTGCCCAACTAATAGTGTTATACACTGCGCAACTAATAGTGTTATACAGCGCCCAACTAATAGTGTTATACAGCGCCCAACTAATAGTGTTATACAGCGCCCAACTAATAGTGTTATACAGCGCCCAACTAATAGTGTTATACACTGCCCAACTAATAGTGTTATACAGGGCCCAACTAATAGTGTTATACAGCGCCCAAGTAATAGTGTTATACACGGCCCAACTAATAGTGTTATACACTGCCCAACTAATAGTGTTATACAGTGCCCAACTAATAGTGTTATACACTGCCCAACTAATAGTGTTATACAGAGCCCAACTAATAGTGTTATACAGCACCCAACTAATAGTGTTATACAGCACCCAACTAATAGTGTTATACACTGCCCAACTAATAGTGTTATACACTGCCCAACTAATAGTGTTATACAGCGCCCAACTAATAGTGTTATACACAGCCCAACTAATAGTGTTATACAGTGCCCAACTAATAGTGTTATACAGCGCCCAACTAATAGTGTTATACACTGCCCAACTAATAGTGTTATACAGCGCCCAACTAATAGTGTTATACACTGCCCAACTAATAGTGTTATACAGCACCCAACTAATAGTGTTATACAGCGCCCAACTAATAGTGTTATACACTGCCCAACTAATAGTGTTATACAGCACCCAACTAATAGTGTTATACAGCACCCAACTAATAGTGTTATACACTGCCCAACTAATAGTGTTATACACTGCCCAACTAATAGTGTTATACAGCGCCCAACTAATAGTGTTATACAGCGCCCAACTAATAGTGTTATACAGAGCCCAAATAATAGTGTTATACAGCGCCCAACTAATAGTGTTATACAGCGCCCAACTAATAGTGTTATACACAGCCCAACTAATAGTGTTATACAGCGCCCAACTAATAGTGTTATACAGTGCCCAACTAATAGTGTTATACAGCGCCCAACTAATAGTGTTATACACAGCCCAACTAATAGTGTTATACAGCGCCCAACTAATAGTGTTATACAGTGCCCAACTAATAGTGTTATACACAGCCCAACTAATAGTGTTATACAGCGCCCAACTAATAGTGTTATACAGTGCCCAACTAATAGTGTTATACAGTGCCCAACTAATAGTGTTATACAGTGCCCAACTAATAGTGTTATACACAGCCCAACTAATAGTGTTATACAGCGCCCAACTAATAGTGTTATACACTGCCCAACTAATAGTGTTATACACTGCCCAACTAATAGTGTTATACAGAACCCAACTAATAGTGTTATACAGTGCCCAACTAATAGTGTTATACAGCGCCCAACTAATAGTGTTATACACTGCCCAACTAATAGTGTTATACACTGCCCAACTAATAGTGTTATACAGCGCCCAACTAATAGTGTTATACAGCGCCCAACTAATAGTGTTATACACTGCCCAACTAATAGTGTTATACAGCGCCCAACTAATAGTGTTATACACTGCCCAACTAATAGTGTTATACACTGCCCAACTAATAGTGTTATACAGCGCCCAACTAATAGTGCATTTCTCAACTAAACTGCAGATGATCTGATAATGTGGTTAGTGGGGTCTGTACATGACTGGGCTGGAGGTCCATTAATAGCTGTATGTTGCTCCTGTTACCTGTGCTCTACCGTCCTCTATGAATCCCGAAATGTCAGAAACGTGATAGATATAATGGAGGAAGAGCCGTCACCCACCTGCGTAGTCTGCTCTCCTTGTCTGTAGGGTCTGGGAGTAATGTTTTCTAGTGTCTAACGCCTTTATATATGGAATTGAATGGATTTCACTGGAAATTTTTGAGAATTTTATTTGAACTCGAGGTTACACAGTATGTGATTAAGTTGGCAGTAATCCAGGATGTGGACATCAGCCATGTGCTTTATTTCCTCATACTTTGGATAATCTCCATGTTTGTAGATTACAACATAGTTCTGTGTAATATTGTGCTTCTAGCTTGTCCACAAATCAAGAATGAAGCGCCAGCCCTTGTTCCCTCTTCAAACAGGGATCCGAAGACCAGAGGCCTCTTTAGTAACACCCAATAGATGGTTATAGGGGCTAAATCAATAAAATCTTAGACCATACACCACATATATAGTCACCAGTTCATACACCACATATATAGTCACCAGTTCATACACCACATATATAGCCACCAGACCATACACCACATGAATACAGACCATACACCACATATATAGCCACCAGACCATACACCACATATACAGCCACCAGTCCATACACCACATGAATACAGACCATACACCACATATACAGCCACCAGTCCATACACCACATATACAGCCACCAGTCCATACACCACATGAATACAGACCATACACCACATATACAGCCACCAGTTCATACACCACATGAATACAGACCATACACCACATATACAGCCACCAGTTCATACACCACATATACAGCCACCAGTTCATACACCACATATATAGCCACCAGTTCATACACCACATATACAGCCACCAGTCCATACACCACATGAATACAGACCATACACCACATATACAGCCCCCAGACCATACACCACATATACAGCCCCCAGTCCATACACCACATATACAGCCCCCAGAACATACACCACATATACAGCCACCAGTCCATACACCACATGAATACAGACCATACACCACATATACAGCCACCAGTTCATACACCACATATACAGCCACCAGTCCATACACCACATGAATACAGACCATACACCACATATACAGCCCCCAGACCATACACCACATATACAGCCCCCAGTCCATACACCACATATACAGCCCCCAGAACATACACCACATATACAGCCACCAGAACATACACCACATAAATACAGACCATACACCACATATACAGCCACCAGAACATACACCACATAAATACAGACCATACACCACATATACAGCCCCCAGTCCATACACCACATATACAGCCCCCAGAACATACACCACATATACAGCCACCAGTCCATACACCACATGAATACAGACCATACACCACATATATAGCCCCCAGACCATACACCACATAAATACAGACCATACACCACATATACAGCCACCAGAACATACACCACATAAATACAGACCATACACCACATATACAGCCCCCAGTCCATACACCACATATACAGCCACCAGACCATACACCACATTTGTATAGCTGCCAGACCATGCACCACACGTATACCCCCATGTGATGAAATAATGCCCTGTAGTCTGTAATAGTGCCCCCTGTAGCTTGAAAAAATGCCCCTTCCCCAATAGAAATGTGGGTAGTAATAATTCACACGTAGCCAGATATAATGCCCCCCTGGAGTCATAAATGCCCCATACAACCAGGTACAAACCTGCAGCCAGATATGCCCCCCTGCAGTCGGATATAACCCTCTACAGTCAGGTATGCCCCTTTTACCTAGAGATGCCCCTTGTAGCCAGGTATGACTGACACAACCAGGTATGCCCCCTGTGGTCATTAATGCCCCTTGTAACTAGAGATGCTACTTGTAGCCAAGCACGACCCTTGCGGCCACATGTTCCCCCTAGTATGACCCATACAGCTATGCCCCCAGAGCCAGATATGCCCCTTGTAGCCAGGTATGCCCCCTGTAGCCAGGCATGTCCATAGAGACAGGTATGCCCCCTATAGCCAGGCATGCCCATGTAGCCAGGTATGCCCCCGTAGCCAGGCATGCCCATGTAGCCAGGTATGCCCCCTGTAGCCAGGTATGCCCTCTGTAGCCAGGTATGCCCCCTGTAGCCAGGTATGCCCCATGTAGCCAGGTATGCCCCATGTAGCCAGGTATGCCCCATGTAGCCAGGCATGCCCATGTAGCCAGGCATGCCCATGTAGCCAGGTATGCCCCCTGTAGCCAGGTATGCCCCCTGTAGCCAGGTATGCCCCCTGTAGCCAGGTATGCCCCATGTAGCCAGGCATGCCCATGTAGCCAGGTATGCCCCCTGTAGCCAGGCATGCCCATAGAGCCAGGTATGCCCCCTGTAGCCAGACATGCCCATGTAGCCAGGTATGCCCCCTGTAGCCAGGCATGCCCATAGAGCCAGGTATGCCCCCTGTAGCCAGGTATGCCCCCTGTAGCCAGACATGCCCATGTAGCCAGGTATGCCCCCTGTAGCCAGGTATGCCCCCTGTAGCCAGGCATGCCCATGTAGCCAGGTATGCCCCCTGTAGCCAGGCATGCCCATAGAGCCAGGTATGCCCCCTGTAGCCAGACATGCCTATGTAGCCAGGTATGCCCCCTGTAGCCAGGCATGCCCATAGAGCCAGGTATGCCCCCTGTAGCCAGGTATGCCCCCTGTAGCCAGGCATGCCCATGTAGCCAGGTATGCCCCCTGTAGCCAGGTATGCCCCTTGTAGCCAGGTATGCCCCCTGTAGCCAGGCATGCCCATGTAGCCAGGTATGCCCCCTGTAGCCAGACATGCCCATGTAGCCAGGTATGCCCCCTGTAGCCAGGTATGCCCCCTGTAGCCAGGCATGCCCATGTAGCCAGGTATGCCCCCTGTAGCCAGGTATGCCCCCTGTAGCCAGGCATGCCCATAGAGCCAGGTATGCCCCCTGTAGCCAGGTATGCCCCCTGTAGCCAGACATGCCCCCTGTAGCCAGACATGCCCATGTAGCCAGGTATGCCCCCTGTAGCCAGGTATGCCCCCTGTAGCCAGACATGCCCATGTAGCCAGGTATGCCCCCTGTAGCCAGGCATGCCCATAGAGCCAGGTATGCCCCCTGTAGCCAGGCATGCCCATAGAGCCAGGTATGCCCCCTGTAGCCAGGCATGCCCATGTAGCCAGGTATGCCCCCTGTAGCCAGGCATGCCCATGTAGCCAGGTATGCCCCTCACAGCACGATGGGGGATCCATGATGAGTCGTGGTGATTTGTGCTGCTATCACTGAGTAACGTCCTGGCTGCTGAAGCGTCTCCCACATACCCAGGGCTGCTCCAGATTTTCTCCTACAATTTACCGGCGGTGACTTCTGCTTTTTACGTCTTTACTTCCGGTGCCTTCTGCAGCCCTGAGCAGTCGTGTCACACTGAGGTTTGTGGATGGACCAGAAGTCACTTACCTAGTGTAAATCTAAGAACATTTCATAGACTCTCACAGGGGACCAAAGCCGGCAGCAGCAGGACAAAGGTAAGGGAGCAGGACAGCAGCAGCAGGACAAAGGTAAGGGAGCAGGACAGCAGCAGCAGGACAAAGGTAAGGGAGCAGGACAGCAGCAGCAGGACAAAGGTAAGGGAGCAGGACAGCAGCAGCAGGACAAAGGTAAGGGAGCAGGACAGCAGCAGGAGGACAAAGGTAAGGGAGCAGGACAGCAGCAGCAGGACAAAGGTAAGGGAGCAGGACAGCAGCAGCAGGACAAAGGTAAGGGAGCAGGACATCAGCAGGAGGACAAAGGTAAGGGAGCAGGACAGCAGCAGGAGGACAAAGGTAAGGGAGCAGGACAGCAGCAGCAGGACAAAGGTAAAAGAGCAGGACAGCAGCAGCAGGACAAAGGTAAGGGAGCAGGACAGCAGCAGCAGGACAAAGGTAAGGGAGCAGGACATCAGCAGCAGGACAAAGGTAAAGGAGCAGGACAGCAGCAGGAGGACAAAGGTAAGGGAGCAGGACAGCAGCAGCAGGACAAAGGTAAGGGAGCAGGACAGCAGCAGGAGGACAAAGGTAAGGGAGCAGGACAGCAGCAGCAGGACAAAGGTAAGGGAGCAGGACAGCAGCAGCAGGATAAAGGTAAGGGAGCTGGACATCAGCAGGAGGACAAAGGTAAGGGAGCAGGACAGCAGCAGGAGGACAAAGGTAAGGGAGCAGGACAGCAGCAGCAGGACAAAGGTAAGGGAGCAGGACAGCAGCAGGAGGAAAAAGGTAAGGGAGCAGGACATCAGCAGCAGGACAAAGGTAAGGGAGCAGGACAGCAGCAGGAGGACAAAGGTAAGGGAGCAGGACAGCAGCAGCAGGACAAAGGTAAGGGAGCAGATGAGCAGCAGCAGGACAAAGTTAAGGGAGCAGGACAGCAGTTGCAGGACAAAGGTAAGGGAGCAGGACAGCAGCAGTAGGACAAAGGTAAGGGAGCAGGAGAGCAGCAGCAGGACAAAGTTAAGGGAGCAGGACAGCAGTAGCAGGACAAAGGTAAGGGAGCAGGACAGCAGCAGCAGGACAAAGGTAAGGGAGCAGGACAGCAGCAGGAGGAAAAAGGTAAGGGAGCAGGACAGCAGCAGCAGGACAAAGGTAAGGGAGCAGGACAGCAGCAGGAGGACAAAGGTAAGGGAGCAGGACAGCAGCAGCAGGACAAAGGTAAGGGAGCAGGACAGCAGCAGCAGGACAAAGGTAAGGGAGCAGGACATCAGCAGCAGGACAAAGGTAAGGGAGCAGGACAGCAGCAGCAGGACAAAGGTAAGGGAGCAGGACAAAGGTAAGGGAGCAGGACATCAGCAGCAGGACAAAGGTAAGGGAGCAGGACAAAGGTAAGGGAGAAGGACAGCAGCAGCAGGACAAAGGTAAGGGAGCAGGACAGCAGCAGCAGGACAAAGGTAAGGGAGCAGGACAGCAGCAGGAGGACAAAGGTAAGGGAGCAGGACAGCAGCAGCAGGACAAAGGTAAGGGAGCAGGACAGCAGCAGCAGGACAAAGGTAAGGGAGCAGGAGAGCAGCAGCAGGACAAAGGTAAGGGAGCAGGACAGCAGCAGGAGAACAAAGGTAAGGGAGCAGGACATCAGCAGCAGGACAAAGGTAAGGGAGCAGGACAGCAGCAGCAGGACAAAGGTAAGGGAGCAGGACAGCAGCAGCAGGACAAAGGTAAGGGAGTAGGACAGCAGCAGCAGGACAAAGGTAAGGGAGCAGGACAGCAGCAGGACAAAGGTAAGGGAGCAGGAGAGCAGCAGCAGGACAAAGGTAAGGGAGCAGGACAGTAGCAGCAGGACAAAGGTAAGGCAGGACAGCAGCAGCAGCAGGACAAAGGTAAGGGAGCAGGAAAGCAGCAGGAGGACAAAGGTAAGGGAGCAGGACAGCAGCAGGACAAAGGTAAGGGAGCAGGAGAGCAGCAGCAGGACAAAGGTAAGGGAGCAGGACAGCAGCAGCAGGACAAAGGTAAGGGAGCAGGAGAGCAGCAGCAGGACAAAGTAAAGGGAGCAGGACATCAGCAGGAGGACAAAGGTAAGGGAGCAGGACAGCAGCAGGACAAAGGTAAGGGAGCAGGACAGCAGCAGGAGGACAAAGGTAAGGGAGCAGGACAGCAGCCGGAGGACAAAGGTAAGGGAGCAGGACAGCAGCAGCAGGACAAAGGTAAGGGAGCAGTACAGCAGCAGCAGGACAAAGGTAAGGGAGCAGGACAGCAGCAGGAGGACAAAGGTAAGGGAGCAGGACAGCAGCAGGTTAAAGGTAAGGGAGCAGGACAGCAGCAGCAGGACAAAGGTAAGGGAGCAGGAGAGCAGCAGCAGGACAAAGGTAAGGGAGCAGGACAGCAGCAGGAGAACAAAGGTAAGGGAGCAGGACAGCAGCAGCAGGACAAAGGTAAGGGAGCAGGACAGTAGCAGCAGGACAAAGGTAAGGGAGCAGGAGAGCAGCAGCAGGACAAAGGTAAGGGAGCAGGACAGCAGCAGCAGGACAAAGGTAAGGGAGCAGGACAGCAGCCGGAGGACAAAGGTAAGGGAGCAGGACAGTAGCAGCAGGACAAAGGTAACTGAGCAGGACAGCAGCAGGAGGACAAAGGTAAGGGAGCAGGACAGCAGCAGCAGGACAAAAGTAAGGGAGCAGGACAGCAGCAGCAGGACAAAGGTAAGGGAGCAGGACAGCAGCAGGACAAAGGTAAGGGAGCAGGAGAGCAGCAGCAGGACAAAGGTAAGGGAGCAGGACAGCAGCAGCAGGACAAAGGTAAGGCAGGACAGCAGCAGCAGGACAAAGGTAAGGGAGCAGGAAAGCAGCAGGAGGACAAAGGTAAGGGAGCAGGACAGCAGCAGGACAAAGGTAGGGGAGCAGGACAGCAGCAGCAGGACAAAGGTAAGGGAGCAGGACAGCAGCAGCAGGACTAAGGTAAGGGAGCAGGACAGCAGCAGCAGGACAAAGGTAAGGGAGCAGGACAGCAGCAGCAGGACAAAGGTAAGGCAGGACAGCAGCAGCAGGACAAAGGTAAGGGAGCAGGAAAGCAGCAGGAGGAAAAAGGTAAGGGAGCAGGACAGCAGCAGGACAAAGGTAAGGGAGCAGGACAGCAGCAGCAGGACAAAGGTAAGGGAGCAGGACAGCAGCAGCAGGACAAAGGTAACGGAGCAGGACAGCAGCAGGAGGACAAAGGTAAGGGAGCAGGACAGCAGCAGGTTAAAGGTAAGGGAGCAGGACAGCAGCAGCAGGACAAAGGTAAGGGAGCAGGAGAGCAGCAGCAGGACATAGGTAAGGGAGCAGGACAGCAGCAGGAGAACAAAGGTAAGGGAGCAGGACAGCAGCAGCAGGACAAAGGTAAGGGAGCAGGACAGTAGCAGCAGGACAAAGGTAAGGGAGCAGGACAGCAGCAGCAGGACAAAGGTAAGGGAGCAGGACAGCAGCAGCAGGACAAAGGTAAGGGAGCAGGACAGCAGCAGGAGGACAAAGGTAAGGGAGCAGGACAGCAGCCGGAGGACAAAGGTAAGGGAGCAGGACAGCAGCAGCAGGACAAAGGTAAGGGAGCAGGACAGAAGCAGCAGGAGGACAAAAGTAAGGGAGCAGGAGAGCAGCAGCAGGACATAGGTAAGGGAGCAGGACAGCAGCAGGAGAACAAAGGTAAGGGAGCAGGACAGCAGCAGCAGGACAAAGGTAAGGGAGCAGGACAGTAGCAGCAGGACAAAGGTAAGGGAGCAGGACAGCAGCAGCAGGACAAAGTTAAGGGAGCAGGACAGCAGCAGCAGCAGGACAAAGGTAAGGGAGCAGGACAGCAGCAGCAGGACAAAGGTAAGGGAGCAGGACAGCAGCAGCAGGACAAAGGTAAGGGAGCAGGACAGCAGCAGGAGGACAAAGGTAAGGGAGCAGGACAGCAGCCGGAGGACAAAGGTAAGGGAGCAGGACAGCAGCAGCAGGACAAAGGTTAGGGAGCAGGACAGCAGCAGGAGGACAAAGGTAAGGGAGCAGGACAGCAGCAGCAGGACAAAGGTAAGGGAGCAGGACAGCAGCAGCAGGACAAAGGTAAGGGAGCAGGACAGCAGCAGGACAAAGGTAAGGGTGCAGGAGAGCAGCAGCAGGACAAAGGTAAGGGAGCAGGACAGCAGCATCAGGACAAAGGTAAGGGAGCAGGAGAGCAGCAGCAGGACAAAGGTAAGGGAGCAGGACAGCAGCCGGAGGACAAAGGTAAGGGAGCAGGACAGCAGCCGGAGGACAAAGGTAAGGGAGCAGGACAGCAGCAGCAGGACAAAGGTAAGGGAGCAGGACAGAAGCAGCAGGAGGACAAAAGTAAGGGAGCAGGACAGCAGCAGCAGGACAAAGGTAAGGGAGCAGGACAGCAGCAGGAGGACAAAGGTAAGGGAGCAGGACAGCAGCAGGAGAAAGGTAAGGGAGCAGGAGAGCAGCAGCGGGACAGAGGTAAGGGAGCAGGACAGCAGCAGCAGGACAAAGGTAAGGGAGCAGGACAGCAGCAGGACAAAGGTAAGGGAGCAGGACAGCAGCAGCAGGACAAAGGTAAGGGAGCAGGACAGCAGCAGCAGGACAAAGGTAAGGGAGCAGGACAGCAGCAGCAGGACAAAGGTAAGGTTGCAGGACAGCAGCAGCAGGACAAAGTTAAGGGAGCAGGAGAGCAGCAGCAGGACAAAGGTAAGGGAGCAGGACAGCAGCAGCAGGACAAAGGCAAGGGAGCAGGACAGCAACAGCAGGACAAAGGTAAGGGAGCAGGACAGCAGCAGGAGGACAAAGGCAAGGGAGCAGGACAGCAACAGCAGGACAAAGGTAAGGGAGCAGGACAGCAGCAGGAGGACAAAGGTAAGGGAGCAGGACAACGGCAGCAGGACAAAGGTAAGGGAGCAGGACAGCAGCAGCAGGACAAAGGTAAGGGAGCAGAACAGCAGCAGGAGGACAAAGGTAAGGGAGCAGGACAGCAGCAGCAGGACAAAGGTAAGGGAGCAGGCCAGCAGCAGGAGGACAAAGGTAAGGGAGCAGGACAGCAGCAGGAGGACAAAGGTAAGGGAGCAGGACAGCAGCAGCAGGACAAAGGTAAGGGAGCAGGACAGCAGCAGCAGGACAAAGGTAAGGGAGCAGGAGAGCAGCAGCAGGACAAAGGTAAGGGAGCAGGACAGCAGCAGCAGGACAAAGGTAAGGGAGCAGGAAAGCAGCCGGAGGACAAAGGTAAGGGAGCAGGACAGCAGCAGCAGGACAAAGGTAAGGGAGCAGGACAGCAGCAGCAGGACAAAGGTAAGGGAGCAGGACAGCAGCAGCAGGACAAAGGTAAGGGAGGAGGGCAGCAGCAGCAGGACAAAGGTAAGGGAGGAGGGCAGCAGCAGCAGGACAAAGGTAAGGGAGCAGGACAGCAGCAGCAGGACAAAGGTAAGGGAGGAGTACAGCAGCAGCAGGACAAAGGTAAGGGAGCAGGACAGTAGCAGCAGGACAAAGGTAAGGGAGCAGGACAGCAGCAGCAGGACAAAGGTAAGGGAGCAGGACAGCAGCAGCAGGACAAAGGTAAGGGAGCAGGACAGTAGCAGCAGGACAAAGGTAAGGGAGCAGGACAGCAGCAGCAGGACAAAGTTAAGGGAGCAGGACAGCAGCAGCAGCAGGACAAAGGTAAGGGAGCAGGACAGCAGCAGCAGGACAAAGGTAAGGGAGCAGGACAGCAGCAGCAGGACAAAGGTAAGGGAGCAGGACAGCAGCAGGAGGACAAAGGTAAGGGAGCAGGACAGCAGCCGGAGGACAAAGGTAAGGGAGCAGGACAGCAGCAGCAGGACAAAGGTTAGGGAGCAGGACAGCAGCAGGAGGACAAAGGTAAGGGAGCAGGACAGCAGCAGCAGGGCAAAGGTAAGGGAGCAGGACAGCAGCAGCAGGACAAAGGTAAGGGAGCAGGACAGCAGCAGGACAAAGGTAAGGGTGCAGGAGAGCAGCAGCAGGACAAAGGTAAGGGAGCAGGACAGCAGCATCAGGACAAAGGTAAGGGAGCAGGAGAGCAGCAGCAGGACAAAGGTAAGGGAGCAGGACAGCAGCAGGAGGACAAAGGTAAGGGAGCAGGACAGCAGCCGGAGGACAAAGGTAAGGGAGCAGGACAGCAGCAGCAGGACAAAGGTAAGGGAGCAGGACAGAAGCAGCAGGAGGACAAAAGTAAGGGAGCAGGACAGCAGCAGCAGGACAAAGGTAAGGGAGCAGGACAGCAGCAGGAGGACAAAGGTAAGGGAGCAGGACAGCAGCAGGAGAAAGGTAAGGGAGCAGGAGAGCAGCAGCGGGACAGAGGTAAGGGAGCAGGACAGCAGCAGCAGGACAAAGGTAAGGGAGCAGGACAGCAGCAGGACAAAGGTAAGGGAGCAGGAAAGCAGCAGGAGGACAAAGGTAAGGGAGCAGGACAGCAGCAGCAGGACAAAGGTAAGGGAGCAGGACAGCAGCAGCAGGACAAAGGTAAGGTTGCAGGACAGCAGCAGCAGGACAAAGTTAAGGGAGCAGGAGAGCAGCAGCAGGACAAAGGTAAGGGAGCAGGACAGCAGCAGCAGGACAAAGGCAAGGGAGCAGGACAGCAACAGCAGGACAAAGGTAAGGGAGCAGGACAGCAGCAGGAGGACAAAGGCAAGGGAGCAGGACAGCAACAGCAGGACAAAGGTAAGGGAGCAGGACAGCAGCAGGAGGACAAAGGTAAGGGAGCAGGACAACGGCAGCAGGACAAAGGTAAGGGAGCAGGACAGCAGCAGCAGGACAAAGGTAAGGGAGCAGGACAGCAGCAGGAGGACAAAGGTAAGGGAGCAGGACAGCAGCAGCAGGACAAAGGTAAGGGAGCAGGACAGCAGCAGGAGGACAAAGGTAAGGGAGCAGGACAGCAGCAGGAGGACAAAGGTAAGGGAGCAGGACAGCAGCAGCAGGACAAAGGTAAGGGAGCAGGACAGCAGCAGCAGGACAAAGGTAAGGGAGCAGGAGAGCAGCAGCAGGACAAAGGTAAGGGAGCAGGAAAGCAGCAGCAGGACAAAGGTAAGGGAGCAGGAAAGCAGCCGGAGGACAAAGGTAAGGGAGCAGGACAGCAGCAGCAGGACAAAGGTAAGGGAGCAGGACAGCAGCAGCAGGACAAAGGTAAGGGAGCAGGACAGCAGCAGCAGGACAAAGGTAAGGGAGGAGGGCAGCAGCAGCAGGACAAAGGTAAGGGAGGAGGGCAGCAGCAGCAGGACAAAGGTAAGGGAGCAGGACAGCAGCAGCAGGACAAAGGTAAGGGAGGAGTACAGCAGCAGCAGGACAAAGGTAAGGGAGCAGGACAGCAGCAGCAGGACAAAGGTAAGGGAGCAGGACAGCAGCAGCAGGACAAAGGTAAGGGAGCAGGACAGCAGCAGCAGGACAAAGGTAAGGGAGCAGGACAGCAGCAGCAGGACAAAGGTAAGGGAGCAGGACAGCAGCAGCAGGACAAAGGTAAGGGAGCAGGACAGCAGCAGGACAAAGGTGAGGGAGCAGGACAGCAGCAGCAGGACAAAGGTAAGGGAGCAGGACAGCAGCAGGAGGACAAAGGTAAGGGAGCAGGACAGCAGCAGCAGGACAAAGGTAAGGGAGCAGGACAGCAGCAGGACAAAGGTGAGGGAGCAGGACAGCAGCAGCAGGACAAAGGTAAGGGAGCAGGACAGCAGCAGCAGGACAAAGGTAAGGGAGCAGGAGAGCAGCAGCAGGACAAAGGTAAGGGAGCAGGAGAGCAGCAGCAGGACAAAGGTAAGGGAGCAGGGAAGCAGCCGGAGGACAAAGGTAAGGGAGCAGGACAGCAGCAGCAGGACAAAGGTAAGGGAGCAGGACAGTAGCAGCAGGATAAAGGTAAGGGAGCAGGACAGCAGCAGCAGGACAAAGGTAAGGGAGCAGGACAGCAGCAGCAGGACAAAGGTAAGGGAGCAGGAGAGCAGCAGCAGCAGGACAAAGGTAAGGGAGCAGGACAGCAGCAGCAGGACAAAGGTAAGGGAGCAGGACAGCAGCAGGACAAAGGTGAGGGAGCAGGACAGCAGCAGCAGGACAAAGGTAAGGGAGCAGGACAGCAGCAGCAGGACAAAGGTAAGGGAGGAGGGCAGCAGCAGCAGGACAAAGGTAAGGGAGCAGGACAGTAGCAGCAGGACAAAGGTAAGGGAGGAGTACAGCAGCAGCAGGACAAAGGTAAGGGAGCAGGACAGTAGCAGCAGGACAAAGGTAAGGGAGCAGGACAGCAGCAGCAGGACAAAGGTAAGGGAGCAGGACAGAAGCAGCAGGACAAAGGTAAGGGAGCAGGAGAGCAGCAGCAGGACAAAGGTAAGGGAGCAGGGAAGCAGCCGGAGGACAAAGGTAAGGGAGCAGGACAGCAGCAGCAGGACAAAGGTAAGGGAGCAGGACAGTAGCAGCAGGATAAAGGTAAGGGAGCAGGACAGCAGCAGCAGGACAAAGGTAAGGGAGGAGGGCAGCAGCAGCAGGACAAAGGTAAGGGAGCAGGACAGTAGCAGCAGGACAAAGGTAAGGGAGGAGTACAGCAGCAGCAGGACAAAGGTAAGGGAGCAGGACAGTAGCAGCAGGACAAAGGTAAGGGAGCAGGACAGCAGCAGCAGGACAAAGGTAAGGGAGCAGGAGAGCAGCAGCAGGACAAAGGTAAGGGAGCAGGAGAGCAGCAGCAGGACAAAGGTAAGGGAGCAGGGAAGCAGCCGGAGGACAAAGGTAAGGGAGCAGGACAGCAGCAGCAGGACAAAGGTAAGGGAGCAGGACAGTAGCAGCAGGATAAAGGTAAGGGAGCAGGACAGCAGCAGCAGGACAAAGGTAAGGGAGCAGGACAGCAGCAGCAGGACAAAGGTAAGGGAGCAGGAGAGCAGCAGCAGCAGGACAAAGGTAAGGGAGCAGGACAGCAGCAGCAGGACAAAGGTAAGGGAGCAGGACAGCAGCAGGACAAAGGTGAGGGAGCAGGACAGCAGCAGCAGGACAAAGGTAAGGGAGCAGGACAGCAGCAGCAGGACAAAGGTAAGGGAGGAGGGCAGCAGCAGCAGGACAAAGGTAAGGGAGCAGGACAGTAGCAGCAGGACAAAGGTAAGGGAGGAGTACAGCAGCAGCAGGACAAAGGTAAGGGAGCAGGACAGTAGCAGCAGGACAAAGGTAAGGGAGCAGGACAGCAGCAGCAGGACAAAGGTAAGGGAGCAGGAGAGCAGCAGCAGGACAAAGGTAAGGGAGCAGGAGAGCAGCAGCAGGACAAAGGTAAGGGAGCAGGGAAGCAGCCGGAGGACAAAGGTAAGGGAGCAGGACAGCAGCAGCAGGACAAAGGTAAGGGAGCAGGACAGCAGCAGCAGGACAAAGGTAAGGGAGCAGGACAGCAGCAGCAGGACAAAGGTAAGGGAGGAGGGCAGCAGCAGCAGGACAAAGGTAAGGGAGCAGGACAGTAGCAGCAGGACAAAGGTAAGGGAGGAGTACAGCAGCAGCAGGACAAAGGTAAGGGAGCAGGACAGTAGCAGCAGGACAAAGGTAAGGGAGCAGGACAGCAGCAGCAGGACAAAGGTAAGGGAGCAGGACAGCAGCAGCAGGACAAAGGTAAGGGAGCAGGAGAGCAGCAGCAGCAGGACAAAGGTAAGGGAGCAGGACAGCAGCAGCAGGACAAAGGTAAGGGAGCAGGACAGCAGCAGGACAAAGGTGAGGGAGCAGGACAGCAGCAGCAGGACAAAGGTAAGGGAGCAGGACAGCAGCAGGAGGACAAAGGTAAGGGAGCAGGACAGCAGCAGGACAAAGGTAAGGGAGCAGGACAGCAGCAGGAGGACAAAGGTAAGGGAGCAGGACAGCAGCAGCAGGACAAAGGTAAGGGAGCAGGACAGCAGCAGGACAAAGGTGAGGGAGCAGGACAGCAGCAGCAGGACAAAGGTAAGGGAGCAGGACAGTAGCAGGACAAAGGTGAGGGAGCAGGAGAGCAGCAGCAGGACAAAGGTAAGGGAGCAGGACAGCAGCAGCAGGACAAAGGTAAGGGAGCAGAGACACTGCACTACTTCAGTATATACTGACTCTTATATACTGGGACAGTCTCAGTCATGTACACTGTGCTGCACCTGGTGATATATATATAGCCCTGCTGTACTGCCCCGGTATATAAGGAGTCTGTATATACTGGGGCAGTCTCTGTCATGTACACTGTGCTGGACCTGGTGATATATATAGCCCTGCTGTACTGCCCCGGTATATAAGGAGTCTGTATATACTGGGGCAGTCTCTGTCATGTACACTGTGCTGGACCTGGTGATATATATAGCCCTGCTGTACTGCCCCGGTATATAAGGAGTCTGTATATACTGGGGCAGTCTCTGTCATGTACACTGTGCTGGACCTGGTGATATATATAGCCCTGCTGTACTGCCCCGGTATATAAGGAGTCTGTATATACTGGGGCAGTCTCTGTCATGTACACTGTGCTGGACCTGGTGATATATATAGCCCTGCTGTACTGCCCCGGTATATAAGGAGTCTGTATATACTGGGGCAGTCTCTGTCATGTACACTGTGCTGGACCTGGTGATATATATAGCCCTGCTGTACTGCCCCGGTATATAAGGAGTCTGTATATACTGGGGCAGTCTCTGTCATGTACACTGTGCTGGACCTGGTGATGTGAATAGACCTGTGACAGTATATGTATACCTCCAGTACCCTGCAGACAACCTGGAGAGTTGTACCCCGTATCCCAGCAGCAGTGTCCCTGGCGGTGGGGGGAGAGGCAGGAGCTGCAGGTTTGTCGCAGTCAGTGGAGGCTGATTGGTGGCAGAGCTCAGGCAGGGTGGCAGCGGTGCCCACCGTGGCAGGGAGCGGCAGAGCAAGGCGGGTAGAGATGCCATGTTGTCTTCCTGTAGGGCCCCATAGCCAGCATGGGTTGGCACCTCCTCCGGGTCCTGCACATCCTGAGCGGTGGCAGAGTGACCTCCAGCAGTTCTGGGCCAGCACTGGGATGTGTGCGCCCCCTACTGCCATCTGGAGGCTGCCGGGTAACCGTGCCATTCGGGCCCTGATCTCTGCTGCTCCCCCTGCAGGGGGATGGGGGGCACCATTTTTTTTCTTTAAAAATGGAATTTACTATTTATTGATTGAAATCTCTCAGTGTCCATTGAGTGACTCCGCCCCCTGGACTCCTTACCACAGAATGAGCAGGGATTTCATTCAGCATACTAGAAGTTATACGGAATCTATCTGTCATTCTGCTCAGCTCCTCCTGCTCTATAACATGATGGCGATAGATTACATAGAATTATCTTGGTGACACATTCCCTGTAAAGTGTTCTGTCAGGATAAAAAACTTCTGAGTGTCTGAGTGCTCAGGCCTGTACCGATTGTGAGAATGAGCCGGGAGAAGTCCGCACTCCGCTCCGCGCTCTCTATCAGTCTGTGTGCAGCTTATTTGTGGTGTTAGGGTTCGTGCACACTATGGAATGGTGACTGGTAACCCGTTGCGCATTCTGCAGCTCGCACCCATATAGACTTCATTCTATGTACAGGCGTTTCCGTCCTCGGTCCAAAGAATGAACCTATCACCATTCCGTAGTGTACACCTACCCTCCGTCAGATTGATGTCTGTAACTTTCACTTCTTCCATAGTAAATTTTATTTTATATCCTTATTTTTGTTATTTACTTCATATTGCTCTGTTTTTGCTTTGTAATTCTTCCACATTATTGGGTTAGGAACCCTAGTGGGTATTTAATTTTCCTGAGAAATATTCCTCAATACCCCCCGCCCTGTCTCCCTCCCCCGCCCTGTCTCCCTCCCCCGCCCCATCTCCCTCCCGTTGTGGCTGTCAGCATTGGTTTGTGGCCAATTGGCCGGTGATCTATCCTAATTGTCCAGGCTCTGAGCTGGAGGAGATTTCCACCACAATTTACAGCTGCTAAAAAAGTATAGTAGGAAATAATGATAATAATAATAATAATAATAATAAGAAGAAGAAGAAGAAGAAGAAGAAGAAGAAGAAGAAGAAGAAGAAGAAGAAGAAGAAGAAGAAGAAGAAGAAGAAGAAGAAGAAGAAGAAGAAGAAGAAGAAGAAGAAGAAGAAGAAGAAGAAGAAGAAGAAGAAGAAGAAGAGGAAGAAGAAGAGGAAGAGGAAGAGGAAGAGGAAGAGGAAGAGGAAGAGGAAGAGGAAGAGGAAGAGGAAGAGGAAGAGGAAGAGGAAGAAGAGGAAGAGGAAGAAGAAGAAGAAGAAGAAGAAGAAGAAGAAGAAGAAGAAGAAGAAGAAGAAGAAGAAGAAGAAGAAGAAGAAGAGGAAGAAGAAGAAGAAGAAGAAGAAGAAGACACAAATAAATCAATAATATTTAAACTATACAGAAAATAGAGACAAATCACATAAGTAATGGTGCGTTTACACAGACAGATTTATCTGACAGATCTTTGAAGCCAAAACCAGGAACAGACTATAAACAGGGATCAGGTCATAAAGGAAAGACTGGGATCTATCCTCTTTTCAAATCCATTCCTGGCTTTGGCTTCCAAAATCTGTCAGATAAATCTTTCTGTGTAAACGCACCATTACAATAATTGGTAAACATATTATTATTGAGCATATGTAAGCATTACACAACATTGCGCACACGCACACACACACACACACATACATGCACATACAGTACATACACACACACATACATACGTACACACATACATACACATATACACACATACATACAAATACACACACGCATACACATACATGTACACTAGGGCTTGGCAATTAATCGAATTAATTCGATTAATGCACCTAGAATTTTAAAATTGATTAGATTTTTTGTGAAAATCGTAAATTCAATTTTCACAAAAAACCATTGCGGGCGGGCTGGCTGGCTGGCAGCGCGGCAAGATACAGGGCTGCTGGTGCGGCGAGGTACAGGGCTAACAGTGTGGCGTGGCAAGGCACGGGGTTGGTGGTGCGGCGAGGTACAGGGCTGGCGGCGAGGCATAAGGCTAGTGGCGCGGCGAGGTACGGGGCTGGTGGAGCGGAGAGGCAGGGGGCTGGTGGTGCAATGAGGTATGGGGCTGGCGGCAAGGTGAGGTCCCGGACAAGCTCCCCTCCTGACCACACACGGAGGTCCCTGGTCTCTTAAGGAGGAGGAGGCCACAGGGACAACTGAGTTCATGTGACTGGGGCAGAGGTGATAGCACTGTTGCAGTTACTGGAGCTGTACTGCTGCTATACACACATACATACATACTGTATACACATAGATATACACACATACACACTGATATACATACACACATGCATACATACATATACACACATACATACATATACACACATACACATACATAAACACATATACATGCTGATATACATACATACACACATGCATACATACACACACACATACATACTCATATACATATGTACACACACTCATGTACATAGTGGTGACCCAGGTGTTATATGCAGAGCTAGGTGTTGCAGTTCCGCTGCAAAAGTGGATTATTGTGGGTTGCCAGCACTCAGGGCAAGGCAAAAACTTTGTGCCCCTCTCCCCTCCAACCGATCAATTATTAACACTTCAATACAGAATTCAAATTTTAAATCGTCTTGATTTTAGATGGAGCAATGGTGCACACACACAACTCACCGCTCCATCCATAAAACACTGGAGGCCTCATCCTAGAGACTAGAGGGTCCCGGCAGTCTGACCCCCCATGATCTGAAACCTATATATACTATCTATAATAAAATGCCCCATACTGGTTTATAGGTATTGTATCACAGTCCATCATGCTTAAAGGGCCATTGCCATCTCAGCTTGTTGTCCCCGATCCATAATGCAGTGTCCAGAGCATAGTTGTATAGTTCCATACAGTTAAATAGTTACATATAGTTACATAGTTACATATAGTTATATAGTTACACCCAGGGCCGTATTTGACACTAGGCACCGGTAGGGAACACTTTTTTTTATTATTTAAAAAAAAAACAAAAAAACCCCTCCGTAGGCACCGGCCTAGTCTTAGTGCCTAGTGCCTAGTCCGCGCCGGGGGGGGGGGGGGTAAGGGGCTGACGGAGCGTCCAGGAGCAGGATGGGCAGGCAGGCTGGTTCCCTCCCCCCATGCAGCGCCGAGGTCCGGGGTCCGGGGTAGGTGTTGAGCTTCCGGCACACACAGTCTGACAGATGCCTGAAGCTTACAGCTGCAGCCCCGCGGTCCCGGTTCTTCTCTCCTGCTCGGCAGCGGTCATGTGATGTGACGTCATTGCCGAGCAGGAGTGAAGATCCGGGACCGCGAGGCTGCAGCTGTAAGCTTCAGGCATCTGTCAGACTGAATTGATAGCAGGAGAGTAAAAGGAGACTCTCACCTGATAAGGTTGTGCAAATACAAGGCACAACACTCAGTAACCATGTGTATGTGAACCGCAGCCACTCCCAGAAACCAAAACCGGTTTGCATATAGTAAAATCCTCCACTCCAAACCCTGGGTACAGTCGGGCACAGGTCCAAGGTAGGCAATATCAATGTGAATATATATTTTAATAAATTTTTAAGGATATTCACATTGATATTGCCTACCTTGGACCTGCGTCCAACTGTACCCAGGGTTTGGAGTGGAGGATTTTACTATGTACTTTTTATGTGTCAGTGGTGATGAAGTAGTGTTAAAGTTTCGCCACAAGATGTCGCTATTGTAAGTGTATATACTTAGTTGATGCACAGCTGTAGAACTGTAAGGGTTATTGTTTATTGCTATGTCACATGGATCTGTAGACCAATCAGTGTGTTCTCTTCTTCTGTCCTATCACTTCTCTCTTTACTTTTTCTGTATGCACTCTTCACCCATTCACAGTGCACCTTATAGGAGGCTGTAGATAGGAAGTCACATGGGTAGAGGTCTTTGCCACTAGACGTTGTGGAGACAAGAGAAGGTCACCTGTCTCTTCAGTAACTCCACTCAGCACTGTGTAGTGTTAAACCCTTTCCAAGAGAGGACAAGTCAGAGATCATCTCAACCCACACTGTGGACAAGGAGAGTCACAGTGCAGGACAGTATCCACAAAGCAGAAGTGTCAGGACCCAGAACCTCCAGTATCCCAGGCAGCAGCTCTCCTCACTGAGCTACTAGTTATTCTGGACAGCTCCTTTCCTGAATCTGTCGGACAGTTTCTTATTCCTTGAGAACCTTGCCTTGATTGCCTAATTAGCTTCATCCTTGGACTTCCTATTTAAGTCAAGCCTTGCCCCTTCCTCCTTGCCAGATTATTGTGCTTCCCAGCCTATAGTCCAGCATTTTCTCCTGAGCTCCCTTCTGTGTACTGAACTTGGACTGTTATTTGACTACGCCTCTGCCTTATCCTACAACTTCTGCTATTCTCCTGTGTACCGAACTTGGACTGTTTGACCACGCTTGCTGCTGTAACCACAGTCATCTGGATTGTCAGCCACTGGACTCCCACCTTGCATTCCAGACTTTGATGATTCCACTATACCAGGTGAGCAATCATATTAATATCATTACAAGAAGGCTAGGAACTGATCCGGATAGAGCAACGTTGCTAGAAGCCTAAGAACTTTATCTCGCAGCGCGGGTGTCAGCAAGGAACCATCAGCATTCCGCTCATCCCAGGTAACAGGGTCTGGGGCTTTTGTCACCCACAAGGACGGGTCCCCGACACTGGTAGGGCATTAGGTGGTGTGAAGACCCAAAGGTCAAAACACGGGCGCAAGTATTCTCTCTTTCTTCTCAAGTGTTCTTCTACCTCATCCTCCAACATCCTGGCAGAGCACAGTACTAATTGGGTTGGGACTCTCATGACATCCTCCTCTCTACTCCTCTGACTATATACTCTTAGCACTCAACTCAGTCCACACGACTGTACTACTCCTTCTCCGCTCACTCCAGATCTGGATCCTAACTTATTGAGTGTCTTATTAAGTGTGACGTATCATTTCAAGGCAAAGCTGTATGATTTGCTGTAAACCAGTATCCTATCCAAGTAAAGCAGACCTTATTTATGATAAAGAGACTCTGTGATTCCTCACCCCACACCAACACAGTACATTAACACTCCTTGGGACATCTTCCCTTTCTGTGGGTGGCAGTGCCAATAGTCCGGGTGGGTCATTGTTCCACTCCGGACCACTGTGACTACAACCCAACGGACTCCGTAACAGCCCGGCAGGACACTGACCATAGGGGAACAAGGTATAACCAGCCCTCTTTAATAAAAGCATGTGTGCCACCATACCTACCATACCGTGCCTCCGCCATAACACCACAGGGGGTCACCACAGAATTGACATCACAAACAGGATTCCAACCTTGTTGTTGCCTATAATCGCTACCCTAAAGAACTGTGTAGGGTGTGATTTATTGTACAAAGATTGCAAGAACTGTGTGCTCTTTATTGTGTAAACAAGTTGCAAAGTACTAAGCACCACAAAACCTAATGACCTGAAGATAGGTGCCCCAAGGAGAACCACCCTGACTGTACATGTAAAAGTGGGGGAGCCATCTTTATTCTTTCGGGACTGTATCCTGTATTTGCAAAGTGCGCAACAACTTTTAAAGTGCCCGCCAACAGAACCATGGAAAAACTTAGCCAAAAGCCCACCAACGCACCAGTGCCACCTAGCGACAGAACCAGGAGTCCACCCAGCGGCGCACCACAAGTTCTATACAGCCCAAAAAACAGCCGCTGGAGCCCTTCCTCTGCAGTCTCCACTCAAGTGCCTCCACCATGTCTGCCTCAGACAGTGATAACCAGCAAGTTGTTGGTGCCTTTGCACCCCCGCCAGCCTCATCAGCTTCCCCGGCATCTCTGGCAACCTCCGGTGCTGCATCCTCATCAGCCCCTGTATGGAATCTCATCCTGCTTCCATCTTCCTACGCCCCACCAATCTGCTGTTTTATAGGGGTACCCCAAGAACACTGGCCCATTTCAGTGAGAAATTACGCAGATCATTGAAATTTCTTTCCTTGTCTCCTGAGCAACAGGTGGAGATTCTACTGGACCAGCTAGAAGGACCAGCTTGGGCACCCGCTTATAAGACCGGCGTTGATGCCATCCACCGTAAACTGAAAAAGAGTTTGAGATCCAGTCACCGTCAGAAGTAAGGATCAGATTTTATGATAGGCATCAGAAGCCAGGTGAGACTCTCAGAGACTATGCACTTGCACTACAAACTGCCTTCAGAGCTGTACACCAGCTAGACATCTTCACACCTGCAGATGCAGAACACAACATCATGGACAGATTTATAGAGGGTGTAGATTCCAGATCCACACAAGATAGGCTCTGGGACTTAGTAAAACAAAACCCTGGACTGCCATTCATCAAATTTGAGTCTGGCACTCAAGTCGCTCAGCCCTCCAGGCACCAGTGACTCCCCTGCAGAGACACTTTATACAACCCTTTCTTCTCCAGCTCCACCCGAGCTTTTTGCCACTCCACCAAGTCAGGCTTTACAGGCTGCAACCACCCCAACTGATCCTCTGCATGAACAAGTAGAAGCAATGGCAGAGACACTCAAGACTGTATGTCAGGCCCTAAAAGACTTGCAAACACAACCTGCCCCCAACTCTAGAGAGTCTTCCTGCAGTCGACCACGTTCACCTACACCCCTTATCAGGCTCGCCAGCCCTGAACATCCTCCACCTAGGAGAGGGCCCCCTCCTGAGAGACCCTATTGCACCTTCTGTAGGAGGCCTCGGGTGGAAAGCTTCCAAGGTCCAAGAAGGCGTCCAAGTGGGAATCGAGGTTCTTATCGTCCTGCCCCGTAACTGTCCGGGTTAATGGTATCCCATTCGATGCACTCATAGACACTGGCTCTAAAGTCACTACCATTGATCACCCAGTTTTTAAAAAGCATTTTGATTGGTCGGAACTGTCTGGTGAAACTCCAGGAGGTCTGTTACTCATTGGTTACTGTGAAGCTACAATTTAGTTAGGTAGAGATAGGATACCAGGTCAAGGTATAATTGTAACTGAAACTTATGGTAGCACAAGTTCTGATATGGTGTTAGGCATGAATGTAATTGGGCCCTGTTTTAGTGATGTTCTTGAAGCCTTGCATGCCTCTCTTTCTTCTGTTCCTCTCTCTGACAGATACTCCTTCCAAAAAGCTATCAGTCGGCTTAGTGCCCAACAGAAGTTTGCCAATTCCAAGAGAGATATGCAGAGTAAGAATTGCAGACCCACGTCCAGTAGTCCTTCCGGCCAATAGTGAAGGGGTGATCTGGTACCAAGCATGACTCGGTATAGGGAATGAAGACTGCCAAGCCACCCTGGACCCCATCAATGTGGAAGGACATCCTCTCATCAGAGCAACCAAAAGCCTTGTCAGCGAGTACCCGTTCGCTTAGTCAACCTCAGTGCGGTTCTGGCAAGACTTCCCAAATACCATGCAGTGGCCCAGCTGTACCAACGCATACTGGCAAGAACCAATTGCCCCAGAAGATAGGGAGAAGACTGACTTCACTTCTCCCATTGAACTATACTAATTCACTGGGATGCCCTTTGGCCTATGCAATGCTCCTGCAACCTTCCAGCGTCTTATGGAAAGATTCATTGGCCATGTCAATTTCCAGAATGTCTTGCTGTATCATGAGGATGTGATTGTATATTCTTGCTCCTACCAGGATCACCTGCAGCACCTTACTGATGTCTTCCAAGTCCTCATTCGCCACAGTTTAAAGATTAAGGCCCAGACTACCCCCAGCCATTTAGGCTGTACACTGATGCCAGCTACCAAGGCCTAGGAGCTGTCCTCTTCCAAGTCCAAGACAATAAGGAGCGAGTAATCGCTTATGCTAGCCGAAGCCTGAGAGAAAGCAAGAAAAATGATAAAAACTATAGCTCTTTCAAACTGAAACTCTTGGCCTTAGTCTGGGCTGTCATAAAAAAATTAAGGGATTATCTGGCGGCCTCCAGTTTCAACGTGTATATGGATAACAACCCTCTGGCGCACCTCAACACTGCTAAGCTTGGTGCCGTAGAACAGAGATTAGCCTCACGTATGGCGAACTTCAGCATCACCATCAAGTATCGAAGTGGCAAAGCCAATGTGAATGCTGGTGCCCTTTCCCGCTCACAAACTGGCGAAGAGCCATCATCCGAGGACCAATGGGAAGATGTGGAGATGCCACCTTTTTTTGACCGCTTCGCTCACCAAGAGGTGATAACCTTCGCCAAACAAGAGAAAGAAGGTCCTAAAATTGACCTTCGTCAAGACTTGCCCAAATGGAAGCTACTTTAGGCGGAAAGCCGTTTGCTCAGAGAGCTTCAAGATTATATACTCACCGGCAAGATACCTATTAGGTTACGCAAAGCTCACCCAGACATTGAGCTACAAGGACTCTGGCGCCAAAGAAAACGTCTCTTCTTACAGAGAGGCCTACTTCTCAGAAACTCTCTAGATCCTGTTACAGGAGAAAGAGAGTTCAACAGATCCTCATCCCCAGGCGAGATGCCAAGATGGTCTAAGATGCCTACCAAAATCATTCCGGCCACTTTCGAGTACACAAGACAGAAGCTATAATCCGGAGAAGATTCTACTGGGTCGGTATGAAGACTGACATTGAAGGTTGGTGTCAGAATTGCCCCGATTGCCCCTGATTGCAAAAGAGTGAAGACAGATGCCAGAGCCCCTCTACATCCCATCAGCACTTCAGACCAGGAAAAATCGTGGCCATTGACCATATGAAACTGACCCCTACCAGATCCGGCTACAGCTACGCCTTGACCATGATTGATCACTACAGTAAGTGGGCAGCAGTCGTCCCAGTGAAGGCCTTGACAGCAAGAACCACAGCTACGATGCTGTATCACCATTACATCAAGCACTATTGTTGCCCTGAAGCCATTCTGTCAGATCAAGTTCCGGCATTTGAGTCTCAGCTCTTCCAAGAACTCTGCCAATATCACGAGTGCAAGAAACTCAGAACCACAGCGTATCACCCCCAAGGGAATGGACTGTGTGAATCAAGTTGTCATCAACATGCTGAGAACAGCTGCAGTATCCAAACCGGGTGAATGGCCTGATCTCCTGGGAAAACTATTTAAATCTACAACAACACTACTCACTGTTCTACTGGCTATACTTCCTTCTATCTGATGTTCGGGCGACAAGGCCAACTAACCAAGGACAGGCATCCAAGTTACAGATTCTCCTAACCCGCTACCACAAACAGACTGGGTTCAAGAACACCAGCAGAGAATCCAAGAAACCCAAGAAATAGTTAACAGCAGAATGAAAGAAGCCCATCACCGCCAAGAGGAAGACTATAACCCGCGTGCTAACGCCCAACTTCCCAAAATTGGTGATGAAGTCTGGCTGAAAGATGGTCATCTTTCTGGGAAACTTGATCCGTTGTGAAAGGAAGATCCCTTTACCATGATTTCCATTCCCCATGAAGCTGCTGCCGTGTACCAGATTCAAAAAGTTGGGAAATTGCCCATGAATGTCCATCGCAACAGGCTGAAACTCTGGAGCAACATAGACTTATCCACCAAATTATTGGCTGCTGAAAGTGTTAAGAGTACCCTGTGCCAGCTCGCCTGCTTTAAATAGGAGAAGTGCTCCTGAACACAGAACCCCTCTATTTGCCCTGCAGCTAGACTACCGGTCCAGTTCCAGCAGAGGTTCCCTATGGTCAGCTAAGAAGCCCAGATCACCTCCCTTCCTATGATCCGGTGGACATCCACCAAATTGACTCTGTTGCCCTCACAGAAGAGAGTCTACAATTAACAAGATGAACTAGGCCTAACAAAGGTCAATCACCTGCTCACTAGCATGACCTTTTTTTTTTTTTTTTTTTTTAGTTTTGCCCCTTAAATTTATTTCTTCCCTCATAGTTATAAGTAGTGTAGTTAACTTTAGTTTAGTTAGTTAGGGATTTGAAGAAAAAAAAAAAAAAGCCATGAACTAAATGGACTTATGCTATTGTATATATGTTGCTCTCAAGGACTCTTGATAACCAGTTATTTGCACTATGGACAAGTGGAGTATTACCCTTGCACTGTTACTATTGTTATTGTTGTGAAACTGTTGTTACATATATGTTTACATTTTATAACCCATGTGCCTTAACCAAACGTCCAGTCTTTTTCTCAAGGTGTTATGCCGTGGACCGCTTTTCTCAAGTGGGGGAGTATGTGGTGTACCACCACAGGTGTTGCTCGTTGTTACTCCCTTCACAAAATCCTGTACTTTTTGTGTGTCAGTGGTGATGAAGTAGTGTCCTATCACTTCTCTCTTTGCCTATCTCTTCTCTCTTTAGTGTAGAGGTCTTTGCCACTGGACACCGTGGAGTCAAGATAAGGTCACCCGTTTCTTCTTCAGTAACTCCACTCAGCACTATGCAGTGTTAAACCCTTTCCTAGAGAGGACAAGTCAGAGATCATGTCAGCCCACGCCGTGGACAAGGAGAGTCACAGTGCAGGACAGTATCCACAAAGCAGGTCTGGAGCTTGTGTCACCCACTAGGCCAGGTCCTCTGACACTGGTAGGGCATTAGGTGGTGTGAAGACCCTAAGGTCAAAACATGGGCACAAGTAATCTCTCTTCTCAAGTATTCTTCTACCTCCAACATCCCGGCAGAGGACAGTACTAATTGGGTTGGGACTCTCACAACATCCTTCTCTTTACTCCTCTGACTCTATACTCTTAGCACGCAACTCAGCCCACACAACCATACTACTCCTTCTCCGCTTACTACAGTTCTGGATCCTAACTTATCGAGTGTCTTAATAAGTGTGACGCATCATTTCAAGACAAAGCTGTATGATTTGCTATACACCAGTATTCTCCAAGTAAAGCAGACCTTATTTATGATAAAGAGACTCTGTGATTCCTCACCCCACACCAACACAGTACACAAACACTCCTTGGGACATCTCCCCTTTCTGTGGGTGGCAGAGCCAATAGTCCAGATGGGTCATTGCTCCACTCTGGACCACCGTGACTACAACCCAAGGGACTCCGTAACAGCCCAGCAGGACACTGACCATAGGGGAACAAGGTATAACCGGCCCTCTAAAATAAAAGCAGGTGTGCCACCATACTTGTGTGCCCAACTGGCACTGGCGTCATAACACAACATCTTTGGGCCCGGCTATATCTCGGCCAACCACCGCGGGAGTGGCGTCACGTCTAAACATCTGGCAAGTGACCGTCCGTACCTCCGCCATAACACCACACGAGGTCACCACACTAGTTAGGAACGAGAAACGCATATATATAAAATATAAGTGGTAATGATATTATCAAAAGGGTGAGAACTGTTAAAGAAGTAAAGGCAATCCAGCTATCTTGCCCTGTTTAATATAAATTTGATACTGTGCATGTACATCTCAATATGGTGGAAGATAAGAAAATGTACTCCATGCCCAGTATTCAAGCTCCAGGATTGGCGGCAAACACATCACATTTCAAACATTATAAAAACCCAGTGTTGTTTTCTGCTTGTAGCGCGCTGTATTTCATGAAGCGCCCGTCTGTATGTCACTTTATGTAATCTTGTCTTAATAAAAGTAATCCTGAAATTTGAAGCAGCTATCTCACGTTGTCTTTATCCACGACAACTCAATGTAACCAAAGGGACTGACGCATGATAACACTCAGGGTATATAGGGACTGACGCATGATAACACTCAGGGTATATAGGGACTGACGTATGATAACACTCAGGGTATATAGGGACTGACGTATGATAACACTCAGGGTATATAGGGACTGACGCATGATAACACTCAGGGTATATAGGGACTGACGCATCATAACACTCAGGGTATATAGGGACTGACGCATCATTACACTCAGGGTATATAGGGACTGACGCATCATAACACTCAGGGTATATAGGGACTGACGCATCATAACACTCAGGGTATATAGGGACTGACGCATGATAACACTCAGGGTATATAGGGACTGACGCATGATAACACTCAGGGTATATAGGGACTGACGCATGATAACACTCAGGGTATATAGGGACTGACGCATGATAACACTCAGGGTATATAGGGACTGACGCATCATAACACTCAGGGTATATAGGGACTGACGCATCATAACACTCAGGGTATATAGGGACTGACGCATCATAACACTCAGGGTATATAGGGACTGACGCATCATTACACTCAGGGTATATAGGGACTGACGCATCATAACACTCAGGGTATATAGGGACTGACGCATGATAACACTCAGGGTATATAGGGACTGACGCATGATAACACTCAGGGTATATAGGGACTGACGCATGATAACACTCAGGGTATATAGGGACTGACGCATGATAACACTCAGGGTATATAGGGACTGACGCATGATAACACTCAGGGTATATAGGGACTGACGCATGATAACACTCAGGGTATATAGGGACTGACGCATGATAACACTCAGGGTATATAGGGACTGACGCATGATAACACTCACGGTATATAGGGACTGACGCATGATAACACTAAGGGTATATAGGGACTGACGCATCATAACACTCAGGGTATATAGGGACTGACGCATCATAACACTCAGGGTATATAGGGACTGACGCATCATAACACTCAGGGTATATAGGTCCAACTTCTGGAACCCTACTGTCAGAGAGCAGAGCGCGCAGCTCGGCCGCTGACACCCACCACCCGACTGCCTGTAAGAAAGTTAGTTTTCGCGTGAAATACTGTACCTAATGATGTTTGAAATTTTTAAAATTATTTAATTTAAATTCAAGTTTAATTAAAATCTATTTTTTAAGTCAGTTTTTAGTCAAATTAATTTTTTAGGAGATCGCTCAGTTCCTGTTATGAGTGTCCCTATGAGTCCATCCCTGACCTCCTTCTGGTGTTGAGGTCATTTACATTCTATTTCTAATTACATTTTTTTTCTTATTTTTTTACATTCAATTTTGATTCAATTTTGTTTTTAAAAGTTTTTTTTTAATGTTAATTTCAATAAAAAATTTTAAAAATGATTTAACACAAGACTCCAATCTCACATTCGCTAGGATCAGTTATATTGAGAAGGGTTATTGAACCTTATACACTATTCTATACACTACTATATACAATATACTAATAATAAACAATATAACTAACTAAAACTCCTTCTGCATAGGTTCCTTGGCTCCTTCCCTGGACCTGAGGGATCTCCTAAAGGCTATGTTCACACTGCGTATATGTCAGGCCGCATATTTCCGCGGCCGGACATATACGCGTTAAACTCCGGCCGGGGATTTATGTAAGTTGCGGCCGGCTATGTACGGAGCGCGAAATTGCGCCCGCAGTCTACTTACGCTTCCCGAGCGCCCTATGTAGCGATCTGACAGCGGTCTTTTACTTGGAAATCTTCGCCTAGCCCCGGACACCCCACAGAACCTTTTGGATCGGCACAAAAAGCTGGAAAAATGAAAAAATCACCACTACGTACGGGACCGCATGTTACGCTACGGGCGTAAGTTACGGCATTTTCGTCCGCAAACAACGGTCTGGCTCATTTATTACGGCGGCGCATACGATCTGGGCGTAAGTTCGTACGTAGTGTGAACTGTGCAGCCGTACTTCCTATACTTCCCATTGTACGCAAACTACGTAAGTCTCCGGCCGCTTATTCACGGAACGCGCTATGTCCGGAGACTTACGTAGTGTGAACATAGCCAAAGATGGTGTGGAAACTTTGTACCCACTTCAGCCACTCGTACACGGCACGTAACACCCTCTGCCAGATGCAACACAATTGTGGACTGTAACAATAGCGGCTGATGTGCCTTGTGTCAATGTGGTGTAACTTATCTCTTCACATGTTGCATCGGCTGCACCAACAGAGATCACTGCATTCATGCAGAACTGCATTTTCCAGGTCACCCATTGGCAGATGATGTATGATGTCAGGAGATTTGTGGTACCGTTTGAGGTAGATACTGTGTTGGTCAGCCACAATGATTACGGTATAAATATTTACATTTTTTTTTAAATATCAAGTAATGTTCCCTCTTTACACCCTCAATAATATGGTAATCCCCAAGGAAATACACATAGGGGGCATTTACTAAGGAGTCTTCCAATGAGGGTTGGTATCTTTTGTTTCAATATCGCACTGCTGAATCTGTTGGCGCTATACAAATAAATATTATTATTAATAATATTTTGTGACTGATTTATCAAAATGTAACGCTGCCATAGTGAATGTATCTAAGTAAAAAAGTCGCAGAAAAAAATGCACAAATTACGCAAGCATATTGCCCTGGTACTGACCAGACGTAGGCCTGCACCCGTTTAAAAAGTCACAAATGATTGGGTGCAAATGTCGTAATTTTGTGAACTTTTGGGTGAATATTCCAAACAGGCAGAGTAAAAAAAAGTCTAAATCTAAAAAATATTCGCCCGTCAAATACTGGTTCATGAATAGAACTTAGACCACTAATGGGTGAAAAATCCAATTATTCCCCAAACCCAGGATTATCCAGGCCCCAATCCCCACGACTATGCGTCTCACAGAGGACATTTCCCTTCTTGTTACCATGGCCGCGGGGGTTTTAGTCACTGGTACTTGTGACTGGGAATAGTAGCAGTCATGTTTTTATTTGAACGGACATGCATGTTCACTGCCTGATCACTGTTTTTGGAGTTTTTACAATATCACCAGGATAGTTGGATGTTGCGCAATGGTTCCTGATAGGACACTTATTGTGTGAGGCTTTAATGGCTTTAGTGGTATAAGGCTATAGAATGGTTTCGTCCTGGGGTATATATCACAGAGGATGATATCTTCTAACTGTGATAGAACAGCCAACAGCAATTTGTTGCTGAAAGGCAGGTTACCTTGTGTGATTTATTATGCATTTACACTTGGTTGAGGGAGCCAGATAATTTATTTATATGGGGGATAGTGCCCACTGGACACTGGCTGCACAGCTCTCACAGAAAACCACCCACAATCTACCTACAATACACCCCTCCTATCCTCTCATATCTATCCCTCTCTCTATCACTTTTTCTCTAGCGGTCTTCACCGATGGAAAAAAAAAATTGGTATAACACACTTTGGGGGACATTGTGAATGTTACGGCAGGGGTGTATGCCAGGGAGAAGGCACAGATTCGCCCCTTCTTCCTTGCGTACACCTGCGGTATGCCCCCCTCACCCAGTGGGCATGCAGGGGTGGGCTCGTCGGCCGCGTCAAGGCGGAGAGGAGGTGTGGCTCTTCTCCGCTGGAAGCTGGTGTGGAGTTGGTACACCAGGCGTAGGTTCGGGCACCCGACAAGCTGAACTCACTAAGAGGCATGCGCCTCTTATTGAATTCAGCCAGGAAAAACAGGGGCGGGCCGATTTTAAGACTGGCTTTTGAGATAAATCCCCACCATTGAGTTTACTGTGCCCATTGAGTCAATAATATGGACTTTGTCTTCACTGGTCCCAGTGACCTCATATAAAGAAAAATAGGCAACCAGTTACTTGGTAAACTGGACACTGGCTTAACAGCTCCCACAGAAAATCACCCAGAATCTACCCAAAATCTACCCTCCTCTCCGTCCCTATCTCTCTATTCTTCCTCCTAATCTCCACTACACACACAGCCGACTGCTCCATAAAGCCAATCACCTTATATAGAGGGGGAGGGGAAGGTGCTGACATCACAGAGGGGTCTGTAGCTGATTGGACAGGCACAAGGGATCATGATTAATCCCTCGCTTCTGCCCAGTGACAGTACTGAATCAAATCGCTGTGAATTTGCTTTGCTTTGCCAGATTTGCTTTTCTCATCTGTATTGGTGCAAAGCAAAGGCAGATTCCAAATTGATACGTTTGGGTTATAGCGCAGACAGACCCGCTTCTGCCATGAGGCGGAATGAGCCTTCCGCCTCAGGCGGCAGATTTTGCGGTCCGGCAGGGGCGGCATCACCTGTCCCTTCGCCTGCGCTCTCCGCTGTCTCCACATCTGGTCAGGTCCCGCGACGTCACCCTGCAGCTGTCATCGACCTCCAGGCTGTGGTGAGTGCCCGGGGTCGATGAGGGCCGCGCTGGGGCGATCGGGCCGCGCGGGGCTGCTGGGGGATTGTTGCAGTTTGATGCTGTGCGGGTGGCGCATCAAACCGCAACACCCCCCACTCACTCACCACAGCCTGGAGGTCCATGACAGCTGCCGGGTGACGTCGCAGGACCTGACGGGATGTGGAGACAGCGGAAAGCGCGGGCCGGCTACGGCGTGGGACAGGTGTATCAAGCATATGGACCCCACTTGTGGGGGGTATCCACTTTGCATATAGGTGTGGAAATGAATTGCTATGTGGGCACAGGACAAGCCTCCAAAAGGACAGAGTGCCCTTTTGAGGCCGGAATGCCCTTTTGAGCCCTCATGCTACCAGGACCTCACTGGTGACAGGTACATAGGTAGGGTTAAAAGAGAAAAATAAATTAGAATGCACGGAGTTGGCTGAAAATGTATTTTCCTGGACTGAATGTGCTGCAGTGTTTGAAAAGTAGAAATGCCAATTTTCACACTGCTAAACTGTTAGGCCAGTATGACTCACGTCGGTATTTGATGCCGTCATGGAAAGTCTGCCCTCCACTAAGGGTGCGTTCACACCGAGCAAAATCGGTGGAATTCCACTGCGGAGGTCTCCACCATGGAATTCCACCTGCCCCAGTGTAAGCCAGTGTGTCTATGGGAGGGCTTGCACGCCTCCGCTCAAAGAACTGACATGTAAATTCTTTGAGCGGAGAGCGGAGGCGCGTGAGCCCTCCCATACCCACACTGTGTGGGTGTGGGCAGGTGGAGCTCCGCTTTGGAATTCCATCGATTTTGCTCAGTGTGAATACAGGATGGAGGGAAGGGAGCGCAGCCCAGGACCCCCAGCACTGCATGCTGTCCCATAAATGATGCTGTGAGTTAGGGATTCCTGCAAAATATGGATCCAGCGGTCTCTGCTGTCTAGGCAACCTGCTCCTCCAGAGACTGAGGAGCTCTGTGTGTGAGCTGCCAGGAGCACGAGCTGTACTACTGCTGGGGGAGGGGTGAAAATACCGCAGATACCGTCCTGGCAAAGTTTAGGTCGGTTAACCAACGCGAGAGACTGTATCGGTATTTTCACGGTATACTGCCCAGCCCTATATAGACCCCCCGCTTTGTGCTCCCCAGTAGTATATAGCCCCCCTGTGCGCTCCCCCAGTAGTTTATAGACCCCCACTTTGTGCTCCCCAGTAGTATATGGCCCCCCTGTACCCCCCCCCCTCCCATTTAGCATATAACATAAAAAAACAAACACTTATACTCACCTGGGTTCGGCATCTCCTCTTCTCTTCGCTTTTGTGGCCGCACTGCAGCAATCACAAGAAGCCGCTGTCCCCTTGTCCTGGCGTCGGCGCTCCACTGACGTCACTCGAGCGCCGAAACCAGAGACAGGACAGAGCGGCCTCTTGTGACTGCTGCGGCTGCAAGAGTGACTGACAGGGAGGAAGCCGATCTCTCTGTCAGTGCTGCTGCACAGTAACAATGAGCGCTCATAGTTACTGTGCAGAGGGGAGCAGCGCAGCTCAGTATACAGGTATACTGAGCAGCAGCAGGGGTCCGGACAGCTGGCCTCCGCGGTCCGCGTTTGGACCACCGTCCACCAGTTGAGGACCCCTGATCTATGGGGTTGGGTGTTAATTTTTTTTATACATGTAAAATAAATTCTCCAGAACTATGTAAAACCCAGCCCCATAGATTGGGAACTACAACTCCCTTCATGCCCTGGCAACTATAAACCTTCAGGAACTGCTGGGAGTTGTAGTTCTCCCAACAAAATGAAAAAAAAAATGTATTTTGTAGGAAGAACTATAACACTCCCAGCAGTTACTGAAGGTTTATATCTGTCAGGGCATAGATTGGGAACTACAACTCCCAGTTTACCCTTACAGCTATAAACCTTCAGGAACTGCTGGGAGTTGTAGTTCTCCCTACAAAATACAGAAGTATGTATTTTATTGTGAGAACTACAACTCCCAACAGTTCATGAAGGTCTAAAGCTTCCAAGGCATGATGGGAGTTGTAGTTCCCAATCTATGGTGTTGGGTGTTCCATATTTCTGGGGTATTCATTTTACATGAAAATGTAAATCCCAACCCCATAATGTAAATCCCAAATGTAAAACCCAACCCCATAGATTACAAAATACAACTCCCAGTGTTCCCTGACAGCTATATACCTTCAGGAACTGCTGAGAATTGTAGTTCTCCCTACAAAATACATTAACATGCTAGGCTGGGATTACACAGTGTTATTGCTGTGAAAATTCAGTTTATCATTTTACCAGCGTGCAGGAATTCAATGAAGTTTCGTAGACTGCTTTGTAAGAGGAAAGGGGCAGTATGGGACACTATGATCTCTCTATTTTTATTAGTATCATATTGATGTAGATTAGAAATGTTGATTGCTTTTTATTAATTGTCCCCACAAGAAGTGCCTTGGCGCTATTCATACAGAGGAACCAGACCTGAGGAAGCGCGCACGTTAGTGCAGAAACAGACTGTTGCCGTTTACTCATCCACATCCTTGTTACCTGCTTTGATGTGAATACACCGTTTTGCTATTTGAAGTTCACAAATTGGTGAGTGCCTCATCCTTAAGTGATCTCAGCTTCTGGATACGCTTTTTA